>NC_044549.1:149514336-149820096 GCF_007565055.1 Rhinopithecus roxellana
GTACAAATATTAACTTTGTCTAGTATATGATCAACAAATTAAAAAGCATATTAAAATCACTCTGGAAGAAAATTGTGAGACATAATAATTTTAATTCATTAATTTTAAAAACAGTTTGCTTATCCTACTTAATAAACTCTCTGAATAGTAGATTTACATGTTCCTAAAGGCTCTGTAACATGTTAATGGATTTCTGAATTTGAGATATAAATGGCTAGGAAAAACAAAGGTGTTTTCTTTTTGGTTTGTTTTTAATGGTTTAAAAGCCACTGTTAAATGTTAACATTTCTTCTCCAATTGAAATGAAAAAGAAAAGTTATTTCTTAAAATTTGTTTGTTCTTTTGCTGTGGTTTTGTTTTGCCTTATTAAAAGCTGAGATTAATGCTGAATTGGAAAGCTGGGCTTACTCCTCCATAAATTCATGAAAGTAGAAACCCAGGTATTCTCAATAGGACAACAGTCTGTATAGTTAATAATAGTATTTCTGACTAGTGACTCAACCCAGAGCTGATACGCTGATTATCCTGGGAAGTAAATAGGAATAACAAAAGGGGTAAAGTCTGTAAATAAAAAGGAGATCAATAAAATGTTATCAGAAATAAAGAAGGGATTATGGTAGATGACAAATTAATAAAGGAACCAGAACATAATTTGAATCCAGAAAGAATCTTTTGTTGTTGTTTTAGGAAAACTGGATCACTTATCCTGTCATCAAAAGAGAAGGCATACCAATTAACTTATTTTGGTATATTTACTTTGGGTATTATTTTTTAAATTTAGGTAAATATTTGCCTTTTTAAAATGGGCTTATCAATAGTGAAATCTAACAAATCAGCTCATTCAATTATGCTAGTAATATAGGGTGCTCAAAAAGCTAAATATACTGTGATTATTCAGGGTTTTTTTTGTTTTTATGTTTGATTGCATGTTTTGCTTTTTGTGATATCTACAATAAGAATTTACTGTATTCAACTTAAAGTGGTTGAAAATTTTTGCAGATATGTTCCATGAAATATAATTTTTAAAGTTTGGTCATATGTAAGTTTGAGCTTTAAGAGGTTAATCCAAAACAAATTTATAAGGATAATATTGACACTGTTCCTGTATATCTTATTGGGATACATCAAGGAAAAGGTGAGATGGTCTCCAGTCAGACATCTGTATATAGTAGATTTACATAACTGCAGTAAACCTTGATTAATTAAATCATGAGGGGCATTACTTATCTCCCTACAAATGTTGAGAATACTCAGTGTAGACACATATACAAAGCATGTAGAACAATACCTAGTATACAGTAATTATTCTGAAATAGAATTATTACTTTTTAATAACTAATGAATGTGGTTCATTCTTTAATGGTTTATGCTAGACTATTAATGGACATCTTTGTGTACATGCTTTATTAATCAAAAATGTATGCTAATATAACAATGCAAAAGTTAACAATCTAAAATGTTTTATATTGCACTATTAAGAGATCATTGGGTAAATTAAATGAAAAGTATCTCTCTGTGATAAGAGAAAACAAACTTTGTACTTACTCATGCAAAAGGGGTCGAATAACAGTGCCACCATGAGCATGAATTTCATGCATTTGTGTGTAGAAATAGGGCAATAAGGTGTACCTAATATTTAGAATATTCCTTGACATTTCAGCAAAAGTTTCATTCCAGGAAGCGGGATCTTGTCTCTGAAACAAAGCAAAATAACATAGTTATAAACTTTTGTCTTTGTTTAAATCATAATATTCATATTCATATTTGAAGAAATAAAAATAAGTGATATTAATTTATTGTCATGTGCTATGTACTTTCTCTCCAAAAATATTATGAAAGAATATTTCTGTCACATGATAAAGAGAAAAGGTACACAATATTTTAATAAGATAAATTCAAATTAAGTCCATGGCTTGATTTAGTTTAAGTGAACATATCCAGAGAAAAGTTCACATTTTAATGGATGGCAAATATATTGTCAATTAGGTGACAGTCAGTGTTAGAGTGATAAGTATAGAAGAGAAATGGAATGATACGTTATCCAAAGTGGATTGAAATAAACACAGACAAGCAGAGCAAATGATGGTGACCATGCACATTGTGGGTCCTCAGGAGAAATGAACAGATTGTGGTACTAAACTGATAGAAGAGAAGGCATAAATTTGAATGAAAGGAAAGAACATGCCTGAGTATTCTCTGGAATGCACACTCCAGCTCAAAAGACTAAAATTTTTAGTCTAAGATTTAGAGTGGAAGTTTAAAAGTCTACAAAAAAGTTCTTGCACGTATTAGTTTAAAAATAATAGGCAAGAAAAGTTATTACTATTTTATATTTCGATTTGCACCAGGGGAATAAACAAAGCTACCACAAAGCTCGAGGTAACATTTAAATGTTTTTCATTGACATCAGCATGACTGGGGCCCTTTATAGTTGTGTCATATCAATGATGATTCCAATCTTTCTGTATTTTCAGGAGTAAGAACGTTTGAAAGAAAATTTGCTGTCATAGCTGTTATATGCAGTATTAGAATACGGAAAACCTTGAAAGTAAAAATGATCCAAGAACTATTAAACTATATGTGATCTTATTGCTGATATTTCCAAAGAAAAAGAAGAAGAAAAAAAGGCAAAAATCATTATCTGTTGCTTATTGACCTCATTGATATGATTTTAGTTTTAACATGTTGATACACAAGCATCTAATTATAAACCATACAATTTGAGTAACACATTTCAACAGTTCATTTGTACCAACTCATAGTTAAACTTAAGTAGAGGTTTCTTTCCTCTAGATTTTTATTTAAAAATACTTCCTCAATCATTTCCTCCTTCTGCATTTGAATTTTTCTCAAACACTCCAAAGACATTACAATCTTTGGGTATTTTACTTTGTTCCTTCCATGTGGAATTCCCCATATATTTATATTGGTTACTGTTCCCCACACCCATCTCTGCTCTAGTATTTCTTCATTTAATATGTTTCTGAGCACTTTTCCTAAAGCAGAATCTCTGTAAAACTCCATCACTTTAGCTTAATCTATTTTTCCCTTATAGACATTTATTTGTATCTGACCTATTACATATATAATGGTCTATTATTTATATCCCTTTTTAGAATATATAAATCATTGGAGCAAGGACTTGGTAAATATGAAATGGTATACTCTCAATAAAGCATCTCTGTCCAAGCTTTTATTGATTCATGCTCTACTTTCCCAGTATTACAGCTTTCTAAATTGCATTATTGACAGCAGATTTTCCTGTTGAGATATTACTGTGTCATCAAGTTATGTCTCTATTGTCCAACTTTCAAATTCTTTCAAAACGTGGTTCCATTCTGCCTACAATCCTTGTATTTCAGCATTTTCTAAAATAAATCTTACTCTATTTCTACCCACCTTTCCAGTAGGGGGGCCATATAGATTTCACAGCACATCATGAGCTCTGCCATTTATTTCCTACAGGCAGAACACATCTTTTAAAGACCAGCTCTGTCTTTAACCTTTCCATCATGTGCGTTTTGCTAATTTATCATTTCTCTACATTTCTTCACTGAAAATCAGCATCATGAAATTTAGTGCTTATTTAGATATTGGCTCTAACTGTTCATAATTTTCCATAATTTTTAGTAATGTCTCCCCAGTTACTCAAAAAAAGTTCCTCCAGACAATTTCCTCACTACTCCAAAATTATATATAACATCAATAAATATGCCAGCTAAATAGGCCATGTACACTAAAGTATAATGAAGAGTAGCCCAAGTAAGAAAATATTGAAAGTAAATGTAGTAATTACATACCCTAGTATTTGCAATGTTGTGATTCCTTGAGTATGGATAAAATGCTCCAAGTTGCATCCAGCGAGTACAGAGATGATAATCTGAGTTGTTGAAGAAACCACAGATGTCTGCTCCAGTCTAAAATACATTGCTATATTTAGTTAAATTTGAATACTTTATGAATATTTATAATTTATGAAGATAAAAGGAATAAAACTACTTACATATGATATTCCAAAGAGACTAAATTCCATCATACCTACAAAAGTTAGAAAATATATCTTAGAAAGTTATTTTGTCATGTATTTTAATATTGGTTTTTATTTCTACTTATGAAGATGTTCTCTTTTTAATATCAACCTCCAAACGTGAAACATTTTTCAGATTATGAATGTAATTATCTCATAATGCTTCTCATAATGCTAATACATTTTGACTTTGTAGCATTAGTGATATTTACAAAAATGAGATACTATAAGCTTCCTTGACACTTGCCAGGTGACATATTCAGAGAACAAATACATTATAAACACATTAAGTGTGAGAAGGAAGTGGTGTCTACAATCTCATTTTTGAAAATAAAGATGTTATTTCTGCAGTCATTTAACTATAGGTCTTATTGAACTATAGGTTAAATTTATTTCAGACTATCATTTGAAACAGATTGAATCATCCTTATCAAACAAAATCCTCTAAGGAGTAATCAATTCTATAAAATAGAATGAAAGTGAATTCTGAGTTCTTATTTTAAAGGAATATTTCTAAGAATTAATTGTTTTCCTTGAATTTATCAACAGTGAACAAATTTTAAGACTAAACATAGAGCACAAAAGTATCTATTTCCCTATTAAAATGATAATGTCTTATTTAGCACTTATTCCATTATTGTCACAAATTTCTTTTCAAATTTGCTTCGAAATGTTTCATTTTTTAGCATCTATCAGTGATTTATATTCCCTAGAATCTAGAATCTTTTAAATTTTAGTTTCAGAAGTACATTTGCAAGTGTATTATTTAGTAACTTGCTTGTCACGGGGGTTTTGTGTACAGATTATTTTGTCACCCAGATACTAAGCATAGTACTTGACAGATTGTTACTCAATCCTCACCCTCCTCTCACACTCCAACTTCATATAGGCCCTGGTATCTGTTGTTCCCTTCTTTGTGTTTATATGTACACAGTGTTTAGCTCCCAGTTATACGTGAGAACATGTGGTATTTTGTTTTCTGTTCCTGTGTTAGTTTGCTTAAGATAATGGCCTCCAGCTCCATCCATGTCCCTGCACAGGCCATGGTCTCGTTTTTTATGGCTGTATAGTATTCCATGGTGTATAGGTACCACATTTTCTTTATTCAGTCTACCTGGGCATTTAGACTGATTCTATGTTTTTGGTGAATAGTGAATTGGTGAATTCCATGTCTCTGATGAAGAATGTCTTTTGTGAATAGTGTTGTAATGAACCTTCCTGTGCTTGTCTTTGTGGTAGGATAATTTCTGTTCCTCTGGGTATATAACCACTAATGGGATTTTTGGGTTGAATGGTCATTCTGTTTTTAGCTCTTTGAGGAATTGTCACACTGCTTTTCACAATGGTTTAATTAATTCACACTACCACCAAGAGTATATGTGTCAGCTTTTCTCAAAAACCTTGACAGCATCTGTCATTTTTTGACTTTTCACTAATAGCCATGAAATCTAGAATTTCTAGTCATTTTTCTTTATTGACTGTAGACGTTATCTTTGCCAGCTCCTGCCCTTTTCGGCAAGGAATCTAAGGCCAAAAACAATGACAGTATTTCCTCAAAATAAACTAGTTGGAGATCATTAGTTTCTACACAACACCCTCATCCAGCTTCCTGGCCCACTGTCTTTTTCTGATGCTCTATGCCATAAAGTATGATGTGAAGAACAAAATTCTGAGGACTTACAAATTTTATGACCTAGCATCAGCAAAGGTAAATATCTAATAGAAAACACAAAATAATAATAAAGATGGTGACTTTCACTTACCAATGATTGATTTGTCCATGTTGTCCCATCGTGCATAGTTGTCTCCAAGCCAATGTCCTCCCCATCGTCCACCAGTAGGATATGTGGAACGAGAAATTACAATCCCTCTTTTTCCCGTTGTCCTCTGCAATGCACTAATATAGTGGAGAAGTATTTTTGAGTTTTTACACGAGATATTTTCTCCAAATATATCTACTTTGACTAGTTTGTAAAAAAATATAGTGATTCGTGGTGCTTATATTGTCTCTTATTACAACTGGCTGTTGATAAGTTTATCTTCTCTCCTTAAACTATAAAATCCTCAGAAGCATAAAGGACATCTTTTTCCCTTCCAACATTTACCAGAGTGACATGCAGATATTAAGAGGCCTTTATATATTCCTTCAATGAATGCAAGTTAAATCAACTATTAATTGAATGAAATCAACAAATCCATCACATCAAGCTTTTTATTTTACTTTAATGTATTTTTAATAAAGGCCTATGCTCTAATTATTCGTTGCTCCAATCCTTCTCAACTGTAACATATCAACACTTAATATACATATTACTGTGCAGAGAATGCCTACTATCATACTCTTTGCTTTAAAGGGTTAATTTGAAGAGAGCAAAGTATTCTTGGGTCTTAAAACTAAAAATAATTGATCAATTTCAAGTGTAGAATCTATTGGAAGTAAGATCTTCTCAACAGAATGGGTTGTGTAAATGAAATCATATGATTTATTTCCTTTCTCAGTCTTTGGAGAATTAATGACATGCATGTTAAAATATGCTCTAGTTTTAGAAAAAAGGCAATAATTATTTTATATCATCTGCATCTATTGTCCTCTATCTCCCTTTTTTTCCCTCTGTCATTGTCTCTGACTGAACACTGATATTACATTATAAGAGTATTAATAATATTTTACTCTAATATTAGTTGGAAATAAAAATTTTATTTTTATATTACTCAAATAATTTGAACATGAATTAGAGCTACAGAATTATCTTAGAAGAAGATACCACAAAGACATAATCAGGCAGACTTTACTGGGCACTAACACATTATCAACAGTATTGAATCATTTCCTTGTTACAGCTGGATCCCAGTGTTTGTATATATATAAAGCTCCTTCCATGACACCGTGAGATTCCTAAAATCAAGCATGGTACTTTAGTCTTCCTTGCATCCCTTATATCTAATACAATGCTTGGCATGTAAGCTCAAGAAATTTTGGAATTAACAAATGTCTCAAGTCAAAAGTACAGGAAACTAAACATGTATTAAACAGACATAATATATGGAACCATCGTTTGCTAATAAAGGCAATATTATGTTAGTCAACTTAAAACTTTCTACTTCTAAATTGTCACTCTTTTAGAAGACCAAAAAAAGAAAATGATCATCACTGCTTTATTTTTTCATAACAAATATAAAAGTGCCATTTAGGAATATTAATGTTTTAAATATACACTACATGCATTTTTTGAAATTTAATAAGAAATAAATATATAATATGAAGAGTAATAATTGGTGATAATTCTATAAATTTATATGAAAATGTATTTTTGGAGTTTAGTTTGCAAACAAAATTAATTTTGTTTAATATAAAAATTATTTACAAGGACAGGGTTGTCACAAATTCTTAATGTGTTCATATGCAAGAAAATTATGTTTCTGAAGAATTTTTTTCTATATTATATATCTTACACTTGCAAAAATTCTTTACTGATGCTTTAAATTAACAGCTGAATATATGCTTTCTCAGGTTTCTGATTGATAAGGATTCTACATAAAGTAGTTTCACACAATGAGTACAAAGTTACAGTTAGATAGGAAGAATAAATTTAGCAAGGTGACCATAATATATTGTATATTTCAGAATAGCTAAAAGAATTTTAAATTTTCTCACTACAAATAAATTATAAATATCTGAGAAGATAAATAAGCTAATTAGCCTCATTTGATCATTTCACACTGTGTAATGTATGAAAACATCACAATGTGCTCCATATTTACTATTGTTAATTGTAAATTAAAACTATAAAATAAATGGAGTATTTTCATAATAATTTTCTCTTAAGGGTATTCTAACCTCTTATATAAGAGGAATCTCCTCTGTAAACCCTCACACAGAATATTTATTTGGCACCACTAAAGATATAAATTTCAAACACGGTAAATATATTATAATTATTTCCAACATTGTTCAATTTTACAAATTGCTCAGTCACAATTAACTTAGTTTAAGTTATTCTTGAGAAACACCTTTAAGCCAGAGAGCTTGTTGTTTCTTACCACTTGACATTGGAGACTTCAGCTTATAGGAAAGAGATATTTTTGTTGTATATTTATTATTGCCTACATGAGCATTTTCTTGAAATATATTTTAAAAATTAGAATATATCTTTGATTATTATAAAACAGTTTTTTATAGAAGTAAAACAATTTAGAAACTCTACATGTATATTACAAAAATGAAATATGTGAAGAGAATATTAAATTTAAAAATTTTAAACATATTTTTAAGCTTCCAACAATAAATGAGTATCTTTATTTTAGTCATAGTTTCTAAAAGAAAATGTTAAATTAATTACCTTGACTATTATCTTTAATTACTGATGAAATCAATTTATAAACATTTTCCAAACACTTCTATCTCATGACTGGATGGTGTTAAATTATTTTAGAATATAGACTGGTGTATAGTAGAGAAAAGAAAGTTATTACAGAATTGTTATCCTCAATTTTATGAAAACAACTCTTTGAAAAATCAAAGATATATTATTGAATTATTTTTGAAGGCAATATATTTAGTATTATGTATTTAGTATTTATTAGAAATATAAATTTTCCCAATTCACATTTCAAATAGTCACATTAGATCAGAAAATGTAATATCTGTTTTAATTTTGAAATTGGGTAACAAGTATTTTGTAGGTTAAAATATTTTCATCATGTTTTAGTGTATAATAAATTAATGAAATTTGAAATTTCCTTTAGTAAGAAGACAATGTGAAAGACTATATCATGGAAAGAGTTTTATAGATTCATATCTCAAATTTTATATTTTGATATACCAACTGTATCAATGTTCCATTCATCTATATCATTCAGAATCTAATGTCTGGAAGACATGCATTTACTGTCTGGTCTGGAGATGCACAGCTGATTAATAGAAAGTTACAGCAATTACTAAAGTAACTTCTAAATTAATGAAGAAGTGAGGTATACTGTGTTTGTTTTTTCATAGACTAGTTTTTATTTAAAAAAAAAATACAAGAGACCACTTCCTATAGTTTACAATTCCCCCACTTCAAAAAGACACTCTTATTTTTTCCAGAAAGTTACATTAAATATAGCAAAGCAACATAATTTTCCAAGCTGCAAATTATCCCTGTTTATAGGAATATCTGCAAAAATAATTTGTAACTATTGACTTTTTCCATTCCATTCTATGATTATAAAACTCTTGGGCACTTATTTAAAAATTATATATTTAAACACAGCCTAAGCATTCAGAGGGAGTCAAAGACATTTAATTTTCCAATTCCTCTCTAATGAATAGTGTGTACTAATCCCTAATATTTTTAAAGCTATTGGTAAAAATGAAAATATATGTGTAGTTACATAATACTTGAATATTTGTATGAAATTTGAACCCATAATTTGAAGTAGATTTTTAAATGTATTTCTTTCTACATTTGAAGAATAGGCTTTATTTCAGTACAACATTGAATTTTAAATTACAAGAGACAAGAGCAACTGAAGACTCAAAACTTTTGGTGTGAGATTTCTATATGAAGTTTTTTCTATTTGCCATTGGTGTCTATGATTCTTTCTGTAAAACTATTTGCAGTTTCTCAAGCCTATTAAATCCCATTTCTGAATCCATGCAACCGCTTCTTTTGTTGGGTTTCTTGTTTGTTCCATGTTAAGTGAAAGAGCACAGTATGTCAAGAAATAGCTAAATGTCAAATATGTGGCAGTTTGTAAGACAGAAAATATGTCACTAAAAACCAAAATGCTGTGGTCTGTATAACTTGAGAAAAAAAAGTGTGTTTATAATTTGTTCAGTTTTCCTCAATGATAAAAAGAAAGACTTTACTCTTCATAATTTGCTTAAATGTAACATGTACCTTATTTATAGTGTTCTTTTACATTTGTCAAGGTCTTTATACATGTGATTAATAATTAGTCTCTAAAATTTTCTGAGCTCAACACTTTTTTGTAACTGAAAAAATTAAAATATTAAGAAAGTATCTGAAACATGAAAAATTTAAGACTGTATAAATTAGGCTACTTAATACTTAATCCAATTAATCTGCTCAATTTAAGTAATGTGGTTGAAACTTGCACTGAAAAGTTTTATGAACAAGAGCAAAATTAGCACTAGTAAGTATATGTATATTGATTTCATTTTCAAGGATATTCTATGGAAGATTGTGCTGACTTCCTCCGCATAATTTTACTTAAAAGTGGAAAGGGACCTTACATATGTTTTAAATATCTCTGCATATGGACTATTTGGAAATTTACCTGTATCTACCTTGAACTTATCAAAACAACTTTGATACCTGTGATTATAACAGGATAATGATGAATTTATTTAAATTTACTAAGCATCCACGATGTGTCAGGAACCATGTTTGACTCTGTAATGTGCTTCAGAAGTATACTTATTTCCTGTCTTCTGTGGAGAGGAATTAATTTTTTCAATTTTTGTTAAGCTACATAGTTTCAACTCAAAGCACATAATTTTTGCCAATGAGATCATCAATTTTAAATATTTTGTTCTTTTTAATGTCTACAGTTTTAGTTAAAGTAAATTTAGCTGTCGATAATTATGTCCCAATATTGTGTTCCAGAAGGACTAATCAAAAGTAATATTTGCCCCAATAAAAAGGTATTGTTAAATGCCTGTTTGTTCACTCTTAAAATAACTTAGTGTTTTATTTTTGGATTTGGTGAACAAGTGAGTTTTTGGTAATACATTCATCTATTCTGAGTTGATTAAGAGTTAATTGCTAGAAATAAGATAAGTAGGTTTTACTAAGTGAGAAATGTTATCCATACTCTTTACTTCAAAATGCTTTTTATTCTTTTATCAACTTCAGTTATTTGTTAGAGCAAACGTTTTCAACCCTGTATGCTCATTAGAACTGCCTGGAAAAATTTTAAATATTCAGATGCTTAGGCTATAAAAGAGAACAATTAAATAATAATTTATTTAAAATCACAAGCCTTCTGGTAATTACAAATGAAAAAACATACAACAGATATGCAAAATATAAAAAACAAGAAATCAAATAACACCAGAGAAAAGGGAAATAGGAAGAAATGAAAGAGGAATGAGAAGACCATTAAACAACCAGAAAACAAATAACAAATGATGGGAGTTAAGTCCTTATTTATCAGTAATGAAATTGAATATAAATAGACTAAATGCTCCAATCAAAAGACACAGAGTGACTCAACAGATTAAAAATAAAGACTCAATGAAACAATCAACAAAGTGAAAAGACAAACCACAGAATGGGAGAAAATATTTGCAAAATACTCATTTGACAAGGGATTAATGACCAGAATATTTAAGGAGCTCAAACAACTCTATAGGAAAAACTATTAATATTCTGATTTAAAAATGGGCAAAATATTTGAATAGGCATTTCTCTAAAGAAGATATACAAATGGAAAACAGGCATATGAAAAGGTGCTCAACATCATTGATCATCAGAGAAATGCAAATCACAACTACAATGAGATATCATCTCACCCTAGTTAAAACGTCTTTTATCCGAAAGACAGCCAGTAACAAATGCTGTGGAAGCTGTGGAGAAAAGGAAATGCTCTTTCACTATTAGTGAGAATGTAAATTCATACGACCACTGTGAAGAGCAGTTTGAAGTTTCCCAAAGAACTAAAAATGAAGCTACTATATGATCCAGCAGTCCTGCTGCTGAATATGAATCCAAAAGAAAGATATATCAAAATGATATCTGGCCTCCTATGTTTATTACAGCACTGTTCACAATAGTCAAGTTCGGAAGCAACTTTAGTGTCCATCAGCAGATGATTAGATAAAGTAAATACGGTACATATATACAACGGAGTTATACAGCTATAAAAAAGAATAAAATCGTGTCACTTGCAATGACATGTATGAAACTGGAAGTCATTAAATGTTAAATGAATTAAGTCAGACACAGAGAGACAAACTTCACATGTTCTCACTTACTGTGGGTGCAAAATGTTTGAAAACGCAAAACACTGAACTCATGTATATAGACAGTAGAAGGATGGTTACCAGAAGTTACGAAGGGTTGTGTGGGGGCGAGGGGAAAGCAAGTGTTATGGTTTGGCTTTGTGATTCCACCAAATCTCATCAGGGACTGCAATCCCCACCTGCCAAGGAAGCGACCTGGAGGGAGGTGATTGCATCATGGGGGTGGTTTCCCCTATGGTGTTCTTGTAATAGTGAGTTAGTTCTCATGGGAGCTGATGCTTTTAAAGTATGGCAGTTCTCCTGTCACTATCTCTGTCTCCTAAAGTCATGTAAGATGCGCCTTGCTTCCCCTTCACATTCTGCCATGATTGTACGTTTCCTGAAGACTCTCCAGCCATGCAGAACTGTGAATCAATTCAACCTCTTTAAATTGCCCAGTTTTTAAATAAACATCTTTAAATTACCCAGTCTCAGGTAGTATCTTTATGGAAGAGTGATAATAGACTAATACAGCAGGGATGGTTAATGGGTACTATATATACATATATGTATATATAGTTAGAAAGAATGAATAATATATAGTATTTGATAGCACAACAGGATGATAGTCAATAATAGTTTAATTGTATACTAAAATAAAAACTAAAAGTTTAATGGGATTGTTTGTAACACAAAGGATAAATGCTTGAGGGGATAAATACTTCTGTTTTCCATGATGTGATTATTGTGTGTTGCATGTTTGTATCAAAGTATATCACTTACCCGATATATATGCACACCTACTATGTGCACATGACACTTTAAAAAAAAATCCAAAACTTAAGAAGAAAATTTCCAAGTGATTATAATGTGTAGTTAAAAGCCAGGGATCTACAACTGCGGTGTCTAATATGGTAGCCACTAATTATTATTTCATATGTAATTATTTTATATTACTTAATTAAAATTAAATAAATTTAAAATTCCATTCCTGAGTCATACTAGACATATTGTTCAATGGCCATGTATGGCTGGTGAGTACCACATTGGCACCCAGGATTATAGAAGATTTCTATGTATTTATTTATTTTTTCAGCCAGGTTCTTGTTTTGTTGCCCAGGCTAGAATGCAGTGGTAGGAGCACAGCGCACTGCAGCCTCGACCTCCTGGGCCGAACTGATCCTCCTGTCTCAGCCCGCCAAAGTGTTGGGATTACAAGCATAAGCTACTGTGCCTGGCCAGAAAATTTCAATCGTCGCAAAACTTGTATTGGAAAGTGCTAATAAAGAATTGATTTTCAGTGAATGGTCTGTATTCCATCATCATTGGCCTTACATAAATGTTTGTTTAACATGCAGATAATTAGTATGATCATTAATATTTCAGAAGTTCAAGATCATTAAAAATGCTCTCATTTACTAATAATAGATTTATTTATTTTGTGTTTTTATTTTTATTTTGAAACAGAGTCTTGCTCTGTTGCCAGGCTGGAGTGCAATGGCACAATCTTGGCTCACTGCAACCTATGCTGCCCAGGTTCAAGCGATTCTTGTGCCTCAGCCTCCCGAGTAACTGGGACCACAGCTCTGCACCACCACTCCTGGCTAATTTTTCGTATTTTTAGCAGAGATGGGGTTTCACCATATTGGCCAGGCTGGTCTTGAACTCCTGGTCTCAAGTAATCCGCCTCGGCCTCCCAAAGTGCTGGGATTGCAGGCATGAGACACTGTGCCTGGCCTGATAATGAATTCAAATAACAAATTTAGGCAAACGTTTGGTGCTTTATATGTTAATGACATCAAATTAAATGTTATTAACTCATTTACTAACATTACTCGAGTATTATTTATTAAGCACCTACAATTTGCCAGGCACTATAATGGGTACATAATGAGAAACAAAAGACAAATGGTCTAGGATTTATTTTGGGATAGTATAAAAATTAGAATAATAACCATAAAGATATTTAGATAAATTAGATAGAAAGAAACACAATTTTTCTAAATTCTATGAAGGAAGAAGTTACAGAGAACAATTGGAAAGTAAAGGGATACAAGAGAAGATTGTTGGGACGGTTAAAATGATAGCATTAAATATAAGATCCAAAGAATAGAAGAGTCAGAGGGGATAATTCAGAACATTGCTTACTCATAAGTAGGTTTCATTTGTGACCATCCATAGAGATTGTGAACATCGTAATGCAAAACTGATGTTCCATCACTAAGAATCTGCTCAGTTTCCATGCACATTGTTCTGAAATGTAATCCATCGGTTCTTTTTGTGAGTTCTGGAAAGAATCAGTGAAAAAATATTAATGTTATACATTATATTTGTATACAATGAAACGTGTAACTCATAATTATGTATTCTTTGGCAAAGACATTAATCAGTGTTTTATAATAGCTATTTATATTTTAACCATGTGTATACTTTGTATGAGTTAATTATAAACTTAAATGGTCTGAAATTGTAACTGAATTACATGAATTAATAAAACCTGGAAAATAAGTACACTCCTCAATGTCTACTCTTTCTAGTGCATTTAGATGGAAAACACTGATTAGAGTCTTATTAAAAATTCACTTGGTAGCATAAAGCCCAGAATTTAAGGGCTAGGCAAATGTTATAACACTGCCTTTTGATTCACTTTTTCTCAGTTTAAGATTTTTTTCCAGAGTTTTGCCATCACTTTATAAGCTAATAGTTTGTGACGTTTTCTGCCTGCGTAAGAGAATGATGATGAATATGAAACATCACATTAATCGTCATTTCCTTCTATGTCAAAGGTAAACAGAGAAGTGTTAGTATTCTTCCTTTATCCTTAGTAAAGAAACACTTAAAAAAAATCCTTTCAAAATAATTTCATTTGTTTATCTTAAAGAGTATTTAACATTTTTGAATTTGGGAAAATTATTAAGCAAACCAAAATAACAAATTCAAACAAATTTAGAATTGTGCTTGAGTAGATAACATATATTTGTAGATTTTTTTTTTTTTCTCAGAATAGTGTTAAACAATATTGGTAATGGGTCAAGGTGTGGTCCAGTGTGTGGGTGGGTAGTGAAAATTTGGTGTGTAAATCCTATTCCCTACATTCTATGTATATCTAACATATATATATGTTTATATTATATACCTATTAATAAATAATAATAACATGATAATATCAAAGGCATACCAACAATATTGTACCTGGGAAATAAGGTGGATAATTTAGTTTCTCATTTCTGCATTGATTAGTAGTTGTTCCATGTACAAAACTTGATGGCTCATTCATATCCTTAAAAAAAGATGACAGAGAAAGGTAAACAAAAAATAAATTTACAACATATATTCTGAAAAGAGCTAGTTCAAAAAGTAAGCAGGTTGTCATATTTGAACAATGTTACATATACTCACTATTCTAAACAACCTAAATTATAAAACATCTCAATTATATTAAAGTAGTTTATCTCGTTCGCTTTTTTCAATCGGTTTCCTTTTGAAAAATAAAATGTTCTATTTTCTCTGTATTATGCATTATACCTATAAAAAGAGTTTATTTTCATATTTTTAAGACCTAGCATTATAATAGTATGTGTCTTATCATCTCCTTCCCCTCCACTCCTGCCCTGAGCCTGATATCAATTGCTTTTACTGCTAAAACTACAAGATATATTAATAGTTTACAAATGCAGATAATTTCAAGAAGTATCACTATTGAGCACATATCTCAGAATCTCAGTAGCCATATATAAAAGAATCATAATCTAAATAAATAAGTAAGCTACCATTTAAAATGGATTGCCTCCACCTGAAAACAGATAATTTTCTCTGGATCCAGATGTCATTCTCAGGAATATACTTAAGAGAATCCCTTATAGTATACCAATTGATACATCTAATAAACATAGATGTTGCATGAATTTTTTAACAAAATATATGTTTTATAAGATCTTATAGCCACAAAGTTTCCACATAGTGACAGCTGTATAAAGCTTTCTTCAATTTCCAAAATAAGTAAATTAACGCTTTACACTGGAAAAATCAACAAATTAAAAAATTTTACCTCCAGAAATTGAAATATATTACATCAAATTTTCTGTATTAAGCACTTACTTGTAGCAAAGTAAGTTATTTTTATGCTATTTCAAAAATATATTATTAAAAATCTTACTACTAACATTTTAAGGTTACATCAAAAAAGAAACTTTAAAAGACAATGTTACCAAATTTAAGAAATTTTTATTTCTTATACAAAGGACTAATGGTTATTTAAGCCTGAGACTTATTCCTATATTAAATAAAAGTAAAATAAATGTTTACAAGTATTTATTTATATATAGAATAAGAGGGTATTTTGCTTTTTGAATTTTGCAAATTGAAAAAGTCCAGGAAATAGCATCCATACACATAAATTTAATTTTTAAAACTGTAGCAGTCCTTTGCATAAGAAAATTCTATGGGGGAAAAAAGTGGACTAGTTTTCAAATAAAATATTTTATTGACATTATTTGAGCCAAGTATGAATTTTGCATAATCACTGTACAATAAATAACTTAAAACGTAGATTGTTCAAAGTTTACTTACAATCCACAGACCATCAAACTTCATCTTTTCATTGTAAAAGTCCACAATTTCTCTGGCCCACCACTCTGCTGTGGAAGTCCTGAAGAAATCTGGAAAAGCTGCATGAGCTCTGGAAGCCTGTAAAACCAACATTTAGACTCACATGTGGAAAGTCTTAAGAGAGATTATATACATATAAATCTAAATGTATCTGGCAGATTCACAAGTCATGTATGACTGATAATGAAGGCAACTGACATCAACCTTAATTACATAAATGTATGTGGTTTCTTCCTCATCACTTTAATAAAGAGGGACATCAGTGGAGAGAATAGAGCCGTCTTGGGATTCTATGTTTAAAGGAACAGTTCAGAACCCACAAAAGCATATTTTTAGTGCTTCCTAGAGTAATGGGGAAGCTTTTTTCACTATTACTGTAGAGCCCATACTTCAGGTTTACTTTTATGGAGCACAATGAAAGAGCAAAGGGCCATAGTCAAGCCTGTTTTTATACAGCTTTCTCACTTCCCAGAACCATCTCACCACCCTAATCAACTGCTTCTTTTTCATCTTTCACTTCTAATCCTTTTCATCCCACTAGAGAAGAGGTGTTTTATTCCAGTCCCTACTAATAATATTCCCTACTTTCCAGTTGAAACATGTAAGTTCCAGTGTCAGAGTAACTGTGCCTTAGCGAAAGATTGACCTGCAGCTAAGTTAATTGGATATGTCTCAAAAACATGACATGACAACCTGGAGGCTTTTTTGGCACATGTTAAGATTCTGTTGTAATTGCCTTAACAGTCTTCTCCATGAACAGGATATCGGAGGACATAAAGAAAATGCAGAGAGTGGGGAATATAGAGATTTACAAAATATGTATGATGGATTTTTTTTTTTTTTTTAAGATAGAGTTTTGCTCTTGTTGCCCAAGCTAAAGTGCAATGGCATGACCTCAGCTCACTGCAACCTCTGTCTCCCATGCTCAAGCAATTCTCCTGCCTCAGCCTCCAGAGTAGCTGGGATTACAGATGCCCCCCACCACACCCGTCTAATTTTTTGTATTTTTAGTAAAGCCGGGATTTCACCATGTTGGTCAGGCTGGTCTCAAACTCCTGACCTCAGGTGATCCACACGCCTCAGCCTCCCAAAGTGCTGGGATTACAGGCATGAGCCACTGTGCCTGGCCTCTGATTAATATTTTTAAGAGTAGAAAGGGACTTACTTTTATCATCTTATCCATTAATTACTTTTTACTCATAAGGACAGAAGGCTTGGTGGGATTATATTGAATATTTTCTATGCAAGAATCTCCCTTATGATAATTAACAACAAATGGTAGCACCAGATCTTGTTTATTAATTTTCACTTTTCTGCTCTTTACATAATTCTTTTTTTTTTTTTTTTTTTTTTTTTTAGTTTAACTTATTCTATTAGGTGGCTGCTTCTATCCCTTAAATGAAAGCATTGATTATATCCAGAAAATCAATCAGGTACATGTAATCCAACACTCTTGATACCTTTTGTGAAAGAGAATCTGAAAAGATTCTGCATAAGCCATTCTACATAAATTGACACTGTCCTATTATACCTATATAAAAATTCATGCTTTTCTCTCTAGTGGTACACAATATTACTCAAGAATAGTGGGCAGAACTCAAGTTGAAATAACACTTTTTCCTCAATGACAAAGTTCAGTAGGTTCAATTATTTGACTCTGTTTTAGAAGTAGTTTGGGGTAAGTTTTAAGCTCCCAAATTTTTTACACTTACCTAAACTTGTGTAATGTAATGATTATAAATTCATCTGGCTAAAAGAAGGACCACCAACTCTTAGTTTTGTTGACATTTTTCTATTTATTTTGTATTTTACTTTTAATTTTTACTCCTCTAATCCTTATTCTCTTCCCTCTGCTAACTTTAAGTTTATTCTTTTTCTACTTCATTGAGAGGTAATGTTAGGTTATTTATTAGAGATTTTTATTATTTTTAATGTGGGTGTTTCTTGTTATACACTTCCCTCTTAGTACTGCTTTCGCTGCATCCCAGAAGTTTGGCTATGTTGTATTTTTATTTTTGTTTGTCTGAAGAAATCTTCTAATTCTCTTTTGATCTTTTCTTTGTTCCACTGGATGTTCAAAAGTGGGTTGTTTAATTTCCACGTATTTGTGAATTTACTTATTTCCTCTCTTTTTCTGATTTCTAGTTTAATTTCACTGTGACTGGAAAAGATAAATGGTATGTTTTCTATCTTCTTACAATTTTTAAGGCTTATGACTTAACCTGTGATCGCTCTTAGAAAATGTTCTATGGGCACTTGAGAAGAATGTATATATGGCCGCTTTTGAGTGGAAAGTTCTATGTATGTCTAAGTCCATTTGGCCTACAGTGTTGTTAAAGACTGCTGTTTCATTGTTGATTTGCTCTCTGGTTGTTCTATTTATTATTGAAAGTGTGGTAACAAAGTCGTCAAACATTATTGCATTGCTCTTTCTCATTTCAGTTCTGTTAATGTTTGCTTTAAATATTTAAGTGCTTTAATGTTGGGTGCATATATTTATAATCTTTGTATCTTCCTAATGAATTGACCCTTTTATCATTATATAATGACCTCTTTTGTCTTTTGTGACAGTCATTGACTTAAAATTTATTTTCTCTGATATAACTATAACCACTCCTGTTCCCTTTTGGTTATCATTTGCATTTAATATCTTATTTATTCCTTTTGCTTTCAAGAATGAATGTTTAGGATATTACACTGAGTAAAATAAGCAGAAAGACAAATGTTGTATGACTCAACTTACATGAAGTATCTAAAACAGTTAAACTCATAAAACATAGGGTAGAATGGTAGTTACCCAGGACTGTAAGTGGAGGGAAATAAGGGCTTGCTAAGAAACAGGCACAAAATCTCAATTATGCAAGGTAAATAAATTCTAGAGATCTGCAGCACAACATTGCCCCTATAGTTTACAATGATTTATTATATGCATAAACATTTATTAAGATGGTAGGTCTCATGTTAAGTGTTATTACTGTAAAAACTTTTTTTTTCTTTTTTTTTTTTTTTTTTTTTTTTTTGGTTGCCCAGGCTGGAGTATAGTGGCGTGATCTAGGCTCACAGCAAGCTCCACCTCCTGGGTTAACACCATTTTCCTGCCTCAGTCTCCCTAGTAGCTGGGACTACAGGCTCCTGCCACCACACCTGGTTAATTTTTTTTTTTGTATTTTTAGTAGAGATGGGGTTTCACCATGTTAGCCAGGATGGTCTCAATCTCCTGATCTCGTGATCCACCCACCTTGGCCTCCCAAAGTGCTGGGATTATAGGCATGAGTCACCGTGCCAGGGCATAATTTTTAAAATAAAAGAATGAATGCTTGGATTAAATAAAGCAAAATATAAAATTGCTTAATAGGCTGACTGATACTTTGTTATTTAGGAAAATTAGGTAAATTTGATCTAAATATGGTCTGATATAGATAACTTAAAATGGCCATCTATTTTTAAAGAAAAGCATTCAAATTGAGTTATTGATTAAAATAACGAAGTCTAAGTTTTGAATTTCTTTTCATTATATAGTTAGTCAATGTAACACTTACATTAACAGCTTCATCTTCAGTTAGAGTTTTATCTATTGTTATATTGGGCAAATCTGGCCAAACCTACGAGAGACAAGACATGGAAAAGCAGATCAAAACATAGTCAGCATGGTATGATTCCTATGTAAATGAAGTGTAATGGAGTATTAGAGGCATATTATTAACTCAAAGTCTTCAGATCTGTAATCCCTTCAAATATCATTATTATTGGCATACATATCATTTGCAAACTAATCCCATTTTCTGTGTTAGTCTACTCTTTAATATGGCAAATATAAAATAGAATTGTCAACCTTTATGGTAGTTAGTGATTTGGAAAATAATACATATAAACAAAATGTTCTGGTCAAAAAAGAATATGAAAATATATGCTAAATTTAATTTAATATAGTATATTAGAACTATATCTAGAATTACTCCAGGGTTAAAAACTAAAAGCAGTATTTTTTTTTTTGTTTGAAAGGAAGAAAAGATCTGATTGAATAATGTCATGCTGAGTCAAATATCCCATTGATTTTCAGAATTAGTACTAAATCCTCCTCTCCCTTCATCCCACCACTATTCTCAGCCTAACCTCATTGCCTACCAACATTTTTTCTTCCTTCTCCTCCAACCAGAAACACACAAAACAGAGCTCAAATTCAGTTTGCCGAAAGCTCTGGAAATTTGAATCTATATTGTAGAAGTTAGAAAGTCCTATATAAAAATATAAATAATCCATCAAAAAGAAATTATTTACAAGAGATTAGCTACTGGCAGAGAATAGTGCTCTAAAGGAAGGGGAGAAAGGGTAGAAATCTGACAAAATGTGTAGAAATATAGAATGAGGAGAACGTAGGGAGTTAAAAAAAAAAAAAAAAAAAAAAAAAAAAAAAAAAAAAAAAACCTTCTGGACTAATATGCCTCTCAAGTAGCTGGGGCTACAGGCATGCACCACTATGCCTAGCTAATTTTTAATTTTTTTGTAGAGACAAGGTCTCCCTGTGTTGCCCAGGCTGATCTCGAACTCCTGGACTCAAGAGTTCCTCCTACCTCAGCCACTCAAACTGCAAGCATTACATGCATGTGCCACTGTGCCCAGCCCTGTCTATATTCTTCACTCAGCTTTCTCTAATGTTAGCATGTTATATAACAATGTGAACTTATCAAAACCAAGAAATTAATGTTGATACAGTACAGCCAACATTTATTGAACATGTTTGCATTTCACAGATTTAATCACTAATGTCTTAATATCAGTCCAAGATTCAAAAAGCCTCTCACATTTCATTTAACTGTGTCTCTCATCATAGATATTTTGAGGATTTTATCATTGTTGTTCATTCTAGTTATTACTATGAGATTTTTTTCTTGATTGCTTTATATAAAAGCCAAATCAAAATATTTTTATAATATATTAATGTATCAGGTCTGAATATAATTGCTTATATAAAATACAGTGAATTATACTTCATGATCTAAGTTTTAACTATAAGTATAGCTGTCAAAACATGTTGTTGCTACTATTAACAATATGTTTTTAAGAGAAGTGAACATTTAAATATCTTGCAGTACAGAATAATGAGTAGCCATCTTACTAATGGTAGTTTTATAATAAATTACAAGTGGTACCAAGAAATATAATAAAATACATCTTAAACAAATCATATTTGGACATGTGATTTATATGAATTCTTTCTTTGTGTCTAATAATTCGGATTGAACCAAAGACTACACATTATTAGTTATTAAATAATTACATTTCTGTATAGCTCTCATGAACGTTTTTAACTTTTACTAATTAAATGGAAACTTTCATTGAAATATAATTTTTATATTTATTCCATTTCAAGATATCGATTTAGTACCTTTGCCCAACAAATATCATTGGTGTTTGGCCATTTGACAAAGACATCATTCTGCTGTCCTCTTTCAAATGCAGGGTAAGTCCTTGATTCGTTTCCTGAAATTGCTGGATCCTAAAATTAAAATGAAATATAAACAAACTACACATGAAAAAGCATAACTACTTGGACAGTGGTTATGAAGCATAAGTTTTCATTACTATATTATCATAATAATGTGCTCTCACATGAAATGACAAATGATATAAACATCAGTGTTCTAGCTAGATTGCCCTCCAAATTTCTTAGAAGGAAATTCTAAGGACTCTCAGAAATGCATTAGCTATCATTTCAAGCAAGATTAGTAGAGGTTTTTGTTTTTATTTCTATGGTGAGCTATCTGGCTACCTAGCTTACTTCCTATAAGTTAGTGATAAAAAATTATCCTCACTGAATCACCAATCTGAAGGCAAATTTTTAAATATGAAAAACATCAGAAGCAATACCAGAGAATGACCTAATAATTATATAAAAATAGAAACTCTACCATTACATTTTGATAACTCCCATAAATAGAGACCAATTTGTAGCTTGGATGATAACTAGAAAACAGCTTGCCTTTAACTCAGTTTTGGATTTAAACCTCTAGGGATATACCTAAATAAAAAGGTAGCTGATCACAACCCATGCAAATAAAATGAAGTGCTAAAGGAAAAGAGTTTTATATTTGGGAGTATTATCCAAAGTTACATACTTTCTATTTTTGAAACACCTTCCCCCTCCTCATTTTAGGAGAATTAATAGAAACAAGAAATAAGACCCAGATAAACTCCAAGTACTGACCAGGATAATAATGTATCTCATTCCTTCTCCTCTTATTTTGTCAACAAACTGAGGAAGGTCCTGGAATGCTTCACCAATTGTAAAGTCTAGCTGCCTTTCCATGTAGTCAATGTCTGTGTACTGAACATCCTGAAATACACAAAAAATCATCACAGTATGGCAAAAAATACAAAAAAGTAAGTGTATCATATTTTATTATACTTATAAAAGTAACAGCAATATGAAAGTTTGAGTTCCTCCTCACTAGATCCTGAAAAGAATTAAGTGGTTTAGTGTTCAATGAATAAAAGTAGCATGTAAAGATATGAGGTATTCTAAGAATAACTTTCTATAAATGTTCTGTTTTGTCGACAGTTCATTTAGTAATTTTGATTTAGAGGTAAAAACTGTTCTAAATTGATATGTATTATGTAATTTTTAAAGGAAACAGAAAGACACTGGGCAATAGTATTTATGATGCTATGAAATTAGGTTACATGACAAATAGGAATTTTGTACAGTATATACAGAAAGAAGTGTTGCTGTTTCTGGGAACTATACAGCAAATGTTGGATAATTTCAAGTAATTCTAATATTGGAAAAAGAGTATTACCAATTACATCAATTACTATGATCTGGTTCTTGTAATATCCATCAAAGTCATTTTTAGGATAACAGTCCTGCTTATATAAACAAGAATTACTGTAAGATAGGTAATTGCAAGTATGTTTAAACCAACAAATATTTGAATTATATCATGGAATATTCAATTTAAGCCTAAATACAAAATTTGTTAATTATTTTCTATTATTTGACATTATCTCAGTTTCTTCTTTGAGGTATCATAGAAAGTATGGTCAATAATGTATACCTCCTTTTAAATAATACATTTCCACTTGCATGTTTCTATATGGTCAACATACATAATTAATTTCCCGTACTAGTTATTCAGGAACCTTATATTGGACCCTACTATAAATACCAATGTCTTACAATGAGGTTTTTCTGATTGTTCTTAGAATAAACTCTTATATATCAAGTCTTCTATATTTTAATGTTTAGGTGTTACCAGCAGCATCCCGAGGTTCCTTAATTTTGCTAAATAATGAGGAAATTTAGAGACTGATCATTTGTGGATACTTTGGAATATTTAGCTTCCTGAATATTGAGTGAATCTGTATTATATATTACAACTATTATCTGTTCCAGGGCAAAAAAAAATTAGTTCCACATCCAACTTGTTCTCCGGTTGATGATACAGATGTCTTATCTTGTTGACGATACACATTTCTGTGAACTCTAATATGAAGAGAACATAGTGACTGCCTGTGCAACCCAGAGTTTGTGAGAGGAAATCAAGTGCACAATGACTTGTTTAGCACAACACAGCATGATAGAATTAGGGAGGGAAAAGGAAAAGGAATGGTATTTCTTCCTCTCTTTTATCTGTCTGACAAAGACACTGTATATAAATCTCATATCCAATACATAAGGTGCTAGTAAAAAAATGAAGCATGCCTAATTAGTTTAAGGTATAATGCTTAAATTAATTTTAAAGTATACATGTTTAATTATTTCATTCAACTTTTACATATTACATATTTAACATTGTTTTAAAATTAATATACATACATAGGGGATGTTCGCAGCCACCATAGCGTCATATAATTCCCGAATCTCTGAAGTATTTGCATATCCATAACGACATAATTGGAAACCCAAAGCCCAATAAGGTGGCATGACTGGATGGCCAATTACCTTTAAAAAAAAATTCATGTGTGAACTAAGAGGATTATTTGATGCTATAAACATTTTTAATTTTGTTTAAAGAAATATGCAATCATACTTCATGGTATTGCTTTGTTGAAACTTCTGGAGTTGGGCCCAAAAACATATAAAAATCCAAGATTCCTCCAACTGTGCGGTAAGTTAGAGCAGGAGTTGGCTGGAATGTCACATCTGGAAATCCAAAATAAGATTCCATTTTTATCTACGTATATTAGTTTATAAAAAAGTCACATAAAATAAGAGATATTCAACAAATGATAGTTTTACCCATTGCATTGCTGTTGAGTAAGAGAACACCGTGAGCATTGCCCTCCTCTTCCAGAGCCATGTAATAAGGATGAAATCCATAGGAATTAAGTTTGTACTGAAATATAAAAATTAAGCACAACATATTTTAAGTAACAATAGCGTGTGAATTTAATCAATGTTATTTTACAATGTATTATATAATCAAGCCGTGGTATTTAAATTCCTCTTTTTCCAAACCTTAAACCATGCTTCAGTTAAAATAAATGTGTCTCCCTAGAAAATAATTGTTTAAATTGTTCCTGCTTTAGAGTAGTTTACAAATTTTTATATAATATTTGTATATTAATAGAAATTAATTTCTATTAATATACAAATATGTAACAACCACAAATGCTTCCACGTTATCCGATGTAGAATACCATTGCCATTAGAGTAGTTTGATTTCTTTCCAAAGGTTATATGTTTAACTTATCTATAAACTGGTATTTTTTCCATAGTAAAATGTCCTAGAAATGATAAAAGTGATGAATACAATTAAACTGTCCAGAAAATATCTTGTTTATATATTTTATATTTATAGAACATTTACATTTTTATATTTATAAAATATTTAATTCACTGTTTCATACTGTAATCATAGTCAGACATTATTAGATTATATACTTTTGATTCTTAATATATAAAATTACCATTGAAAGTGATTTTGTAGTAATTTATTTTCAGTAATATACAAAATTACTAGTGAAAGTAATTTTAGACATCAATGATCAAAAGTATATTAATCTAATAATATCTGTACAAATGTTGAAGGGATTTTAAGAAATCAATTTTGGTAAAACGTATTCTTTCAAGATGGTGTTAATAGAAAACAGCCTTCAAAAACCTAACTTTGGAGTATTATGATACAAATGCAAGCTGTTTGAGCATCTAACAATAAAAAATGTTTACAATAGGATGCAAACTTATAGTATGCTGCTGAGTATATCCTTTTAAGTACACATCACATGTGAAAAATACAAATAGAATAATTTTTGTTAAAATATATTTTTATGATATGTTTGGAATATTATAGATAATATCATTTGTTGTACAGTACATTAAATATTCATAAAATGAGTTGTATTAACAAGACAAATCTTTGGAAAAAGTGTCATGAGTACATAAAAACACATTGTAAAGATATAATTAGCAGTTTGGCCACATAAAATTACACAACTGCAACTGTGGTTTATAAAGGGTAAAAAGATCAAATCAGTATCTGAGAAGTAAAAAACAATCAAGGAAACCGTTAGGCAGATATTTTCTATACTGGAGTAAAGGTAAACTTGACAGGGAATACAGAATCAGTATATCCTTTCTATGCATTTGAAACAGTTGAGGTATTGAGTCAAAGCCTGGCTTCTCACAGTAGTCAAGCAAATTGTTATCCATCCACTCCTCTGCTTCCACCTGTAATTTCTGGTGACTTTTTGGGTTTGTTTCTCACAAAATTGCTATAGCTGCTCTGGAGATCTCTCACTAATGCCTTTGTCATTACTTCAATCCTAAAGCACAGGCCTATAAAGAAGTGGCTTGGATTCTACTCATGGTCTTAGTTGCCGCATGGAGTGGTCACATGTTGGTACCTACACCAGGGGGTTGGTCTCTTGTGAACATTCCCCAAGTATGCCAGTTCAGATCTCGCTTAAATGCTGTATGTTCCACTTCCCCAAAACCATATATATATTCTGATGGCAGGCGAGTCGATATTTGAATGAACTGGTCATTAAAAGCAAATCCAGGCAGTGAAGAATCCCAACTGAAAACAAAAGAAAATAAAGCTATGTCTGTCAAAACATATGCAAAATAGTATCACAAATGATAATGACAATTCTTTCTTAGATTATCAAAAAATCAATATTTTTTCTATTTTCCTAATTATACCCAGGTACCAAATGGAAATAGATAACTATTCTAATACATTTTTTCTTTTAGCTAAGTTAAGGAATATGTAAAATATGTTTCCTATAGTTATAGGGGAATCATAAATAATATGATTATACATGTCTTTCTTTAGACAAGTATTCCTTTTAAAAATAAAATTAATACGAAATCATAAATGACTCAGTAATGTGTGACCTAGAAATTAAAAGTTCTCAATTTTCCTGCTCCCTTGAGTTAATCACAATACACGTTTTTCTATGTGTAGAATAAAAATAAATCAATATTTTATAATGAATTTTAAGTTTAATGGATATTTAAATGTTGAACTCTTGCCAATTACTACTCCCAATTGTATTTTTCTTCCTTTATTTTATGTTCATAAAAATAGCTGTGTATGAAGTAATGTGTTTCAAGAAACATATTATTCAACTCATTTGCAAGAACATAAAGGAAGATGGAAAGTAACATTAGCAAGGAGAGGAAACGTAAGTATTACAAGTAATCTGGGCATATTTTAACTTTTTATATTTATTATTTTGGAAAACTAATTGAGAATAATGCTTGCCAAATGACAATAAATAATGCCCTTGCACCAGGATATTTTTATAAAATGACTTAGCGTCACATGTTTTGGAACAAAAATATTGTCATAACAACAAAATTATTAAAGTGATCCAGATACAGTTTTAGTCATTATTTGTACATATCCTGACAATACCAGAAAACATTCTGATAACATCATCTAAGGAATGGCATGGCAAACTTAAATTACATAAAAGTATATTTTAATATATTATAGCTTCTAGATATTTTGATTAAAGACCATAATTTTAAAATTAAATTTATTCATTGTAACATAAAAATATATCTAGACTTATGTGTTGTAACTTATTTTCACTAATACATAGCAGACAAATTATTAATTCTATCAGATTCAAGCACCAATAAACTATTTCAACAGTTTTAATAAATATTTACTTCATTTGTTTCCAAATACTTATTTTTGCCAACACTCATCATGCTTTTTAAAAGAGGTTTTGGTTTTGGTTCTCAACTTGATTAGAAGAATGAGTCTGATACTAAGAGTGAAATTGAACACCTTCAAACTGTAGATAAAATTGTGGGCCAATCCTTTAAAATAGTCCCATGGACTATGTTTAGCTAGAAATATTAAAATGGGCAAAGTTATTTAACATAACTTAAATTTTTGTGTGTGATGCTAATCTAGGACAGTGAAGGCTGTTCATCATTTTACTTTTCCCATCCTAAACTAAAATTAAAATATCCTTTGTATCAAATCATTCAATCACTTACATAACTCTTCCACTGCTTCTGCGTCGAATCTGGATGCCAAAAGGATTTTCCTTGATTTCAACATCATAAAGTCTGTTTTCATAAGTACTTATTGGTGCATTTGGAATGTTTAACGGTACTGGAACTTCATATCTCCTATTTTGGGGATCGTAAATCTATTGCAGATAAGTAGTAAAAAAGTTTACTCCGATTGCTGACATAGCATGTACATATCATGAAATAATTTAAATAATGGCTCAAATATGAATATTTAGAATTTTTCTCCATATAATTTCTAACTCTACATTCATGGTCCATATAACCATATCAATATAGAATTTCATGTACACATTTATAATGGGACCAAACTGAGTACTGCATTTTTGAACCTTTAAAAATTGTTTTGTGATTTGTTTTCTATACAATAAGATCAAAACAGAAATTTTAGAGCTAAATATTCTATAGTATGGGTATACCAAAATTATTTCATGGTTAAAAACAGAAGTTGTTTCAATATTTTTTGTCATACCTACGATTATACAATAAACCCTAATGCTAATTTATGTTTATTTGTGTTTTTATTTATTCAATACATTTCTTAAATACCTCTAGGGACTGAGTATACTTACCGTTTTAGGGTCTTTGATAACTATTGACAAACTGCTTTCCAGAATTTGTTTACTGATTAATATTCTCACCAAAATGTGTACTCTAGTGTTAATTTATGTTAAATTAAAAGCATTTATTTTTCATTGTTATTCATTTCATTTCTTATGCAATTTCATCTTTTTCTACATTATTATTTAACATTTATGTTCCACTGTACTTTAAATTGCATTTTGTTCCTAGAATTTTTAATGAGTGTAATTATCTCGATATTTTAGTTTCTTCTGTTAAATGTCTTCTTATGAGAGGTTTTGACATTTTTTCTTGATTACATGAGTTGAAATTGCTTTTCCTAAGTCACATATTTATCAGATATTTACCCATTTTTTGTCTTCTAATTGTGTATAGTGTTTTTCCATGTGAAAACATGTCTTATTTGTATGTAAGAAAATGTGTAGATTTTTACCTATGTCACTTACGCCTTTTTATCTGTGGCTTGAGAGGCCTTTGCTAGCCAGATACAAAATAAAGATGCAGCTTAATTTGTTTTAGGCTATGTTTAGTTTTCACATGCAACTCACTCTAAATTTTGTTTTAGTATATGATTAAAACCAGACACTTTTCTATATAAATTATTAAATAAACTACTTCTTCATTATTAATTTGCAAACCTTTCTTCACACACACACGTATCTTCTATGCTTTTGTGCCATCACACACACACACAATCTTCAATGCTTTTGTGCCATCTCCTTTCAATAAACAATCAGGCAATTCTATCTCCAGTTCCACACTGTTTTAATTATATGAACTTTTGTTCTTTACCCCTTGCTGAATTTTTTTTTTTTATATATACCTTAAGTTCTAGGGTGCATGTGCATAATGTGCAGGTTTGTTACATATGTATACTTATGCCATGTTGGTGTGCTGCACCCATCAACTCGTCAGCACCCATCAATTCATCATTTATATCATGTATAACTCCCCAATGCAATCCCTCCCTCCTCCCCCCTCCCCATGATAGGCCCCAGTGTGTGATGTTGCCTTCTTGAGTCCAAGTGATCTCATTGTTCAGTTCCCACCTATGAGTGAGAACATGCGGTGTTTGGTTTTCTCTTCTTGTGATAGTTTGCTAAGAATGATGGTTTCCAGCTGCATCCATGTCCCTACAAAGGACGCAAACTCATCCTTTTTTTATGGCTGCATAGTATTCCATGGTGTATATGTGCCACATTTTCTTAATCCAGTCTGTCACAGATGGACATTTGGGTTGATTCCAAGTCTTTGCTATTGTGAATAGTGCCACAATAAACATACGTGTGCATGTGTCTTTGTAGTAGAATAATTTATAATCCTTTGGGTATATACGCAGTAGTGGGATGGCTGGGTCATATGGTACATCTAGTTCTAGATCCTTGAGGCATCGCCATACTGTTTTCCATAATGGTTGAACTAGTTTACAATCCCACCAACAGTGTAAAAGCGTTCCTATTTCTCCACATCCTCTCCAACACCTGCTGTTTCCTGACTTCTTAATGATTGCCATTCTAACTGGTGTGAGATGGTATCTCATTGTGGTTTTGATTTGCATTTCTCTGATGGCGAGTGATGATGAGCATTTTTTCATGTGTCTGTTGGCTGTATGAATGTTTTCTTTTGAGAAATGTCTGTTCATATCCTTTGCCCACTTTTTGATGGGGTTGTTTGTTTTTTTCTTGTAGATTTGTTTGAGTTCTTTGTAGATTCTGGATATTAGCCCTTTGTCAGATGAGTAGGTTGCAAAAATTTTCTCCCATTCTGTAGGTTGCCTGTTCACTCTGATGGGAGTTTCTTTTGCTGTGCAAAAGCTCTTTAGTTTAATTAGATCCCATTTTTCAATTTTTGCTTTTGCTGCCGTTGCTTTTGGTGTTTTAGACATGAAATCCTTGCCCATGCCTATGTCCTGAATGGTACTACCTAGATTTTCTTCTAGGGTTTTTATGGTATTAGGTCTAACATTTAAGTCTCTAATTTTAACCATTGCACAGTGTTTGTTTTTTCAGACAAACTTACAAGTTATTTTATGAAGTCTCAAAAGATACTTCACTAAGATTTATATGAAAATACTTTAAAAGCAGCAATTGAGCTAAAGTGAATTAACATTTAAAAGATAATTGAGTCTTATTTATAATTTTAAAATAATATGAACATTTTTAATAGTTTTTCTCCTTATAGATAGTCCATTTAGTCCTATAATGTTTGATGTTTTATTATTTGATTTTTTCATTTGAGTTTGCTAATGAGATTTGTTGCCATTTCTGCTTCTAAATAGTGAGCAACAATCTACAAGAAAATATCTTTGGAAATACATTTTACATCTAGTTATTGTGTTGATATTTAAAATTTCTGATGCTATTCTTAATGGAATCCCTTGGGATTCTTAGGTTAAAAAAAATGCTATCTCTAAAAGTTGAATGAAATTATTGCTTTGGTATATCTTATTATATTGGCCAGAAAATTAAGGCCACAACTTAAAAATAGTAAAAAGAGTAGGCATCCAATTTTGTTTATTTTAATGACACTATCAGCATAGTTTGATAATAAATGACTTATGTATTTTGCAAGAATTTAAATGTAGTTTTTAAATCATCATTGTATTAATCACAAAGTTAGCAAGAATGAGCAGTTTCATTTCTTGGGCACCTAGCTATGAGTTGTGTAGGAAAAAATATTTTTATAGAATCAAAATATTATCAAAACTGTTAATAACCTTTAATACTACATTAAATATCCAATCGCAGAATTATCCAAAATCTCCAAAATTACCCAAAATCAAAACTAGCTTTGAGGTAGTTTATATCAAGCATACCTTAAACTGCAACATATCATTTTTGTGATATTTCACCTCCACACGAAGAGTTGAGATGGGGTCAGAAGGTAACTTTATTCTAGCATTTGCAGTATTTAGTTGGAGGTCAGCTGTTACACCCATTGATGAATAGTTAGTTGACTTGACTGAATAAGAGTTATCTTGTCTGGGAAAGTAACACTCAGGTGCTTTGGATAGAGAAGAATCCTAAAAACACAATGCATGTTCATTGTCAGAAATTATAAGCCTTGTAATATTCGACTCTTTAAAATTATACTGATGTTTAGTCACACATTGTATGATTTACAAGTTTCATTAATACAGAAATGAAATAATAGTCATAACACAAAATATATGTAATTTGAGATCCCATGTACTAAAATTTTATACAAAATATTTGCCTTTACCCTCTACAGAAAGAACGGTAGAGCAGAAGGATCAAATGTCATACTTTTTTAACTCAAAATATAGCATTAAATTGTGTTGTCTGCAAAAGCAAGTATATTACTAATACATTTTGATTCCATGTTTGTTCTTACTCTTCATATTGATTGTTGATTATTGTGTATAAAAATGGCATTATGACATGCCTCTAAAGGGCAAATGGTAGAGTCCTTTTACTTACAATGAAACTCTCAGTCCTTCTTTTTTAAACTTATTCTTATACTGGTAAATTACATCCTGATCTGGATTTGAAATAGGAACCCTTGGCTAAGAATCCGAGTTGATTGGTTTACATAGAAGTGAGAGACAAAACCTAAGAAAAAGAATTATAAAATGTGGCATTGATGGCTAGTTTCTTTACCACAATCCATTCTCCCTAACTTCCTTGATTATTATTATATTATGTGGAGAAATATATTTATCTACATTTCCAATTTCCTTTTAAAGAAGTTGTATAAGTCCTCCTAAAAGCTCTTTAAAAGAAAGGGGCCTAAGCTGACTAAATTGAGATACTCTGTTTGACTCATCTTCTCAAGGGCGTACTGTCTGGCTTCTATCTAAAGTGAACAATTTCATCTGTGTACCCTATCCCAGGCCTCCTTACCTATAAAAATATTTCTCCCTCAATTCTCCACCTTCTCTTGCATCAAAAATATTGCATTCATTATGTTACTTTTAACAGCATAAACTGATTTTATTCATCTCATTTTTTTTGAAGTAAATGTCACTTCAGTAGTTTCTCTGACTACTGTTCTATTTTTTCTGCTTTATTTACAGCAAAACATAGAAGTGTTCATCATACTCGCTATCTCTAATGTGTCCCTTGATTTTCTCTTAAACTGACTCTAACCAGGCTTTTATCCCTAGTACTACATCTAATGTTTGCATGCCAAAGTTACCAAAGACTCCCATGTTGCCAATTCCACATGTCAGTTTCCAGTCCTTATCTTACTAACAAACAACTGGCATAGTTGATCATTTCTTCCATTCTAAATGCTTTGTTCAATTGGCTTCCAGGACCCAGCATGTTATTTCCAATCCAATACATGAGCTGTTCTTTCTAAGCCTCCTTTGTCATTTCCTCCTTGGCTAAAGTTTGTAATTGCCCAGGGTTTAGTCTTTGAATACTTCTCATCTGTTCAAGCTTATTTTATTGATGATATCATCCTACCACATGGACTTAAACAAAGAAATGAAAGTCTCAGCAATAGAATCATACAGGCAGAGGAAAGAATTTCAAAGCTTGAAGATGAGGTTTTTGAATTAACTCAATCCAATAAAGACAAAGAAAAAAGAATAAGACAATATGAACACAACCTCCAAGAAGTATGGGATTACGTTAAATGACCAAACCTAAGAATAGTTAGTGTTACTGAGAAAGAAGGGAAATCTAAAAATTTGGAAAACATATTTGAAGGAATAATAAAGGAAAACTTATCTGGCCTTGCTAGAGACCTAAACATCCAAATAAAAGAGAACTCAAAGAATACCTGGGATATTCACTGTGAAAATACCATTGCCTAGACACATTGTTGTCAGGTTATCTAAAGTTAAGATGAAGGAAAAAATCTTAAGAGCTGTGAGGCAAAAGCACCAGGTAACCTATAAAAGAAAACAGCATGTTTCTCAGCAGAAACCCTACAAACTAGAAGGGATTGGGGCTCTATCTTCAGCCTCCTTAAACAAAACAATTATCAGCCAAGACTTTTGTATCCAGGGACACTTAGGTTCATAAATGAAGGAAAGATATAACCTTTTTTCAGACAAACAAATGCTGAGAGAATTGACTACTACCAGAATCAGTACTATGGTAAGTGCTAAAAAGAGCTCTGAATCTTGAAACAAATCCTAAAAATACATCAAAACTGAACCTCTTTAAGCATAAATCTCACAGGACTTATAAAACATAATTAAAAAGCACAAGGTATGCAGGCAAAATGTAGCACAATGAATGGAATGGTACTTCACATCTCAATACTGACATTGAAAGTAAATGGTCTAAATGCTCCACTTTAAGGACACAGAATAACAGAATGGATAACTATTCATCAACCAGCTATCTGCTGCCTCCAACAGACTCACCTAACACATAAGGACTCACATAAACTCAAGATAAAGGGGTGGAAACAAAAACATTCCATGTAAATGAACACCAAAAAACAGCAGAAGTACCTATTTTTTATATCAGATGAAACAAACTTTAAAGCAACAGCAGTTAAAAAAGGCTAAGATGGACATGATACAATGATAAAAAGCCTTATCCAACAGGAAAATATCACAGTCCTAAATATATATGCACCTAACACTGGAGCTCCCAAATTTATAAAACAATTACTAATAGACCTAAGAATTGAGAGAATCAGCAACACAGTAATAGTGGAAGACTTCAATACTCCACTGACAGTACTAGAAAGATCATCAAGATGGAAAGTCAACAAAGTAACAATGGATTTAAACCATACCTTGGAAAAAATGGACTTAACAGATATTTACAGAACATTCTACCCAACAACCACAGAAGATACATTCTATTCATCAGCACATGGAACTTTCTCCAAGATAGACCATATGATAGGCCACGAAATGAGCCTCAATAAATTTAAGAAATTCAAAATTATATCAAGCACTCTCTCAGACCACAGTAAAATAATACTGGAAATAACTCTGAAAGGAATCTTCAAAGACATGCAAATACATGGAAATTAAATAATCTGCTCCTGAATGATCATTGGGTTAAAAATAAAATCAAGATGAAAATTTAAAAAGTCTTTTGGGCCGGGCGCGGTGGCTCAAGCCTGTAATCCCAGCACTTTGGGAGGCCGAGGCGGGCGGATCACGAGGTCAGGAGATCGAGACCATCCTGGCTAAGGCGGTGAAACCCCGTCTCTACTAAAAATACAAAAAACTAGCCGGGCGTGGCGGCGGCGCCTGTAGTCCCAGCTACTCGGGAGGCTGAGGCAGGAGAATGGCGGGAACCCGGGAGGCGGAGCTTGCAGTGAGCTGAGATCCGGCCACTGCACTCCAGCCTGGGTGACAGAGCGAGACTCCGTCTCAAAAAATAAATGAATAAATAAATAAATAAATAAATAAATAAATAAATAAATAGTCTTTTAACTGAATGACAATAGTGACACAGCCTATCAAAAGCTCTGGGATACAGCAAAGGCAGTACTAATAAGAAAGTTCATAGCCCTAAATGTCTACACCAAAAAGTCTAAAAGAGCACACATAAACAATTTAAGGTCACACCTCAAGGAACTAGAGAAACAAGAACAAACCAAACCAAAACTCAGAAAAAGAAAGGAAATAACCAAGATCAGAACATTACTAAGTGAAACTGAAACAAACAAACAAACAATACAGAAGACAACTGAAATAAAAGTCTAGTTCTTTGGAAAGATAAATAAAATTGACTGATCATTAGCAAGATTGATCAAGAAAAGGAGAGAGAAAGTCCAAATAAGCTCAATTAGAAATGAAATGGGAGATACTACAACTGACACCACAGAAATACAAAAGATCATTCAAGGCTACTATGAACACCTTTACACACATAAATTAGATAACCTAGAAGAGATGGATACATTCCTGGAAAGACACAACCTTAAATAAGGAAGAATTAGATAACCTGAGCAGACCAATAACAAGAAGTGAGACTAAAATAGTAGTAAACAATTACAAACAAAAAAATGTCCGGGATCACATGTATTCATAGCAGAATTTTACCAGTTATTCAAAGAATAATTGGTACCAATCCTATCGACATTATTCCACAAGACAGAGAAAGGGGGAACCCCCCTAAATTGTTCTATGAAGCCAGTATCACCCTAATACCAAAACCAGGAAAGGACATAACCAAAAACGTAAACTACAGACCAATATCCCTGAGGAATATAGATACAAGAATCCTTAACAAAATACTAGCTAACCAAATTCAACAACATATCACAAAGATAGCCCAACATGATCAAGTGGGTTTCATACTAGGGATAGAGGGATGGTTTCACATATGCAAGTCAATGAATGTGATACACCACATAAACAGAATTAAAAACAAAAATCACAGGATCTTCTATTACAGCATTCCATTTTGATTAAAACTCTCAGTAAAATCAGCAAACAAGGGTCATACCTCAATGTAATAAAAACCGTGTGACAAACCCACAGCCAACATACTGTGGGGAACAACAGCTGAATGGGGAAGAGTTGAAAACATTCTCTCTAAGAACTGGAACAAGACAGAGATGGCCATTCTCACTTATTTTCAGCATAGTATTGGAAGTCCTAGCAAGGGCAATCAGACAAGAGAAAGAAAGAAAGGGCATCCAAATCAGTAAAGGGAAGTCAGACTGTCGCTATTTGCTGATGATATGATCGTTTAGCTAGAAAACCCTAAAGCCTCCTCCAAAAAGCTCCTAGAACTGATAAAATAGTTCAGCAAAATTTTCGGATACAAAGTTAGTGTACAGAAATCAATAGCTCTTCCATAAACTAAAAAGAACCAAGCTGAGAATCAAATCAAGAACTCAACCCTTTTTACAATAGCTGCATAAATAAAATAAAATAAAATAAAATAAAATAAAATAAAATAAAATACTTAGGATTATACCTAACCAAGGAAGTCAAAGACTACTACAAGGAAAACTACAAACACTGCTGAAAGAAATCATATATGACACAAACAATTAGAAACATATCCCATGCTCATGGATGGATAGAAAGAATATTGTGAAAATGACCATACTGCCGAAACAATATACAGATTCAATGCAATTCCCATCAAAACACCATCATTAATCTTCACTGAACTAGAAAAAGCAATCCTAAAATTCATATGGAATCAAAAAAGACCATGCATAGTCAAAGTGAGAATAAGCAAAAAGAACAAATCTGGAGGCATCATATTGCCTAATTTCAAACTATACCATAAAGCCATAGTCACCAAAATAGCACGGTACTGTATAAAAATAATCACACAGACCAATGTAACAGAATAGAGAACTCAGAAATAAACCCTGATATCTACAGCCCCCTGATCTTCGACAAAGCAGACAGAAACATAAAGTGGGGCAAGGACATCCTATTCAACAAACGGTGCTATAATAATTGGTAAGCCACATTCAGGAGAATAAAACTAGATTGTCATCTCTCACCTTATACAAAAATCCACTCAAGGCGGATTAAGGACTTAAATCTAAGACCAGAAACTACACAAATTCTAGAAGATAGCACTGTAGACATTGGCTCAGGCAAGGATTTGATGACCAAGAAACAAAAGCAAATGCAATGAAAACAAAGATAAACAGCTGGGACTTAATTAAACTAAAGAACTTTTGCAGTGCAAAAGGAACAGTCAGCAGAGTAAACAGACACCCCACAGAGTGGGAGAAAATCTTCACCATCAACACGTCTGACAAAGAACGAATATCCAGAATCTACAACAAGTTCAAACAATTTGGCAGGAAAAACAAACAAGCAATCACTTCAAAAAGTGGGCTAAGGGCATGAATAGACAATTCTCAAAAGAAAATATGAACAAATGGCCAACAAACATATGAACAAATGATCGGCATCACTAATGATCAGGGAAATGCAAATCAAAACAACAATGTGATACCACCTTCCTCCTGAAAGAATGGCCATAATGAAAAAATCAAAAAATAATAGATGTTGGCATGGATTCAGTGAAAAGGGGACACTTCTACACTGATGGTGGGAATGTAAACTAGTACAGCCACTATGGAAAAGAGTGTGGAGATTCCTTAAAGAATTAAAAGCAGTACCACCATTTGTTCCAGCAATCCCACTACTGAGTATCCACCCAGAGGAAAAGAAGTCATTATGCAAAAAAGATACTTGCACGTGCATGTTTATAGCAGCACAATTTGCAATTGCAAAAATGTGGAACCAAACCAAATGTTCATCAATCAATGAGCAGATAAAAAAACTGTGATGTGTGTGTGTGTGTGTGTGTGTGTATATATATTTATATATATATATATATATAGTTATATATAGTTACATATATAACATTAGCATTATATATAACATTATATAGATTTAACATTTTATATATATATATCACATTAAAAATATTTAATGGGAAAGATAAAATTTCACATGTTCATGTTTAGAAACTATTTATGCTTTAGTAAGATGAATTGTTCCCACCTGTCCTTTAGATTGTTTTGATAAAGTTAGCATACTTTGAATGTAAAGGGGAATGGATGTGAATCTGGCTGAAGAGAGACAACTTAAAGAGAAGGTTCAGAGAAATGAACTTCACTATTTGATTTCTGTTGATTTTAAAATCTTTTCTCCTCTTCACTTTTTCTGTTCTTACATTCTTCCCTATTCTTCACTAGTGCTACAGATTATGCTGTTTTAACAATTAATGGAGAGAAATCGGGATAATTTCTCTGGAGGCAGAGATTCTATGCATCTCTTTATATAAATGTAAATGTCTCTGGAAAATTGCTGACAGATATGTCTTGACTCATCCCAGTGATATAACAAACGCATTTAATTATTTGGTTATATTAAATAAATGTATCTGTTGACAAAGCTCAATGATGTAACGAAAAGTTCAGAATTTGAAAAACAGGCATAGCAAGAGGGAATGTTTTACAATGTCCTTCCTGTGACATTGGTAAAAACACCTGCCACCCTCAGCCATCATTATTTTGTTAAAATGAAAGTCAAAATAACTGGCCAGAGATTACCATCCTTGGTAGAAGAGAACTAGCCCTCTACTCAACATTATATGTCTTAATAATTTGAGACAATGATTTCGAAATAGTGTCCACTACTGGCATATCTTATCCAAATGAGCAAATCAGCTACAGTCAACACCAAGTAAAGTGTAACAGACAGTATTATTTTATTAAGTAAAGTTACACTATCCAAAGTGCCTGGAAAGCAGTTTACGCATCAATTCAGCCTGGCATTTACTAAGATATGTCTTCGGATAATTAATTAAAATAAAAGTGAATTGCCTGTCAGAGACGCTAACTTCACATTCCACATGATTATCTAATTGAATTTAGTTTATATGCTGCAGATTTAAAATTATAACATGTAATATTAAGAAAAGAAAAAGAAAATTAAAAACTAAGATAAATTATATAATTATATAATGTGAACACTATTGCCAAATTGAATTTTTAAAATTTTAAAAATTATATTTACTGAAATATTTTTTTTTATTTTATTATACTTTAAGTTCTAGGGTACATGTGCATAACGTGCAGGTTTGTTACATATGTACACTTACGCCATGTTGGTGTGCTGCACCCATCAACTCGTCAGCACCCATCAATACATCATTTATATCATGTATAATTCCCCAATTCAATCCCTCCCTCCTCCCCCCTCCCCATGATCAGTCCCAGTGTGTGATGTTCCCCTTCCCGAGTCCAAGTGTATGTTTTTGGAAAATATGCTGCATAAATGACAGGTATGAAGAAATCCAAACTTGACTGCAAAATGATCTTTCTACTTATAGTCAATAATAAAGTCCTTTTCAGATAGATATGTAGTCTATGTTCACTAATAAAATTGTTTATTAGTATATTTTAGACTCAAAAATTATATCTGAATGTCAATTAAATTATATCTCAATGAAGATATAAAAAAATAAATAAAATAAAATAAAATTATAACATGTAAAATTTTCATTGAAATGCTTATGTGAAAACCATATCATGAGTAATAATTAAAATTATTATTACCGTTTGCCATACACAGCCACGTTGTATGCACTTTTGTTCAGTTGCCAAATCTGCATCTGGATAACAATTAAATGTTTCATTTTCTGAGAAAATTTGATTCCATTGAACACTAAAGTTTCTTCCAAGGTTAAGGTTGAGATCTGCAATTAGGAGAACCTTTGAAGACAAACAAAAAACACAAACAAACAAAAAACACAAACAAACAAAACTTTTAAACACTGTATCTGATCATTGGATGATTTAAAAAAAAATTTACATTTTACAAAATGTGGCAATGATGGCAGTTCTTCAAATTAAATCATTATTAGTTTAGATAAAATACTTTAAAAATAGAATTATATATATGCAATATATATGTGTGTATTTACGTATATATACATATATGTACATATGTATGTGCACACACATACAATTATATCTATAATTGGGATTTCAAAATTATGTTTGATTATTTCTTATATACCTTGGGAATAATGTGAGCAAATTTATCCCACACCCAGATTTTCATCTGCATAACTTACTTTTTGATATCCACCAAACATAGTTGCAAAACTTTACTTTGAGTAATGAAAGTTCATATAAAGATCAATCTATGCACAGCAGAATTATAAAGGTATACTACTAGTGTTTATGTATATATATTTATAAGCATAAAAGTAGACATACAAATAGCCACAGATAGACCTTTATATTGCATACCTAACCAATACAATTATTTTTTATTATTCCCTCTTTTAATCTCTATTAGAGTCATAAAGTTCACAATAAGCTCGTATTGCTTAATTTATATCAATTTGTTCTTATAATGCTAGGAAATATAAATCATAATACACCTACTAAATAAAAAATAATTAATCAGTACATATTTTCTGAAAATAAATAATTGAAAAGTCCTGGGCCAGAGATCTTATGAGTTAGACAAAAATATTATAAGACAATGTTCTGTATCTTAAACAATTAAGAAATTATTTATGGCAATATTACTAATAATTTGGTATTATATAAATGGAGAAAAGGTAAATGACAAAAATAATTGCTTTCATGTTTTTAAATATTACAGTCTCTTTTTTAATACATCAATCTACTACCCAAAACAACACTATGATTGAAATATTACATTTTGCAAATGAGAAAACTAAAATAATGAGAGATTTATTTAATGTGTTTAGAGACAGAGATAGCAGAGCTGGAATCTGTGCATCCAATAACACTGCATCCAATTTTGTTATTCTTTTCCCCTCTATACTACAACCGTCAAAGGAAACAAAAATCACAACATAAGGAAGGCTTTCTACAGGAGAAGAAAAGTGTAAACACAAAATTGAAGTCAGAAGAGTACAAGATATATTTTGAGGACAATGACACCTCACTAAAAAAGAAACAGGAGAAAGACTAAAGAAATGAACTGAACCAATATGTTAGAGAGTCTAAAGCAGCTAAAACATTTGGAATTTCTTTTGTGTACAATAGGTAGGTTAGAGTTCAGATTAGAAGAATTTTATGGAAAATATTAGCAAGGCCCATATAACTAGTATGCATGAGAAAATAAAATAGGGAGAGAGAAATTGCAAGGAGTTCCCTTCATGTTGATATCTAAATACAAATTGGATTGACATAAATTGGAATATTATTCAGAAAAAGTGAAGAAAAAAATGAAGGGAGGAAGGAAGCAATGAAGAGAAGGAAGGAAGACACACTGAGAGGAGAAATATGGTAAGTGCCCGAATGGTTATATAATGTTAAATGTGAGATTATATGATAGCTAAAATATTTTAAAAGATTGTAATTACCTGGTTAGAAGCATCATAAGTGAAATTGGAATGAGGGCTCATTGGTTGATTATTTTCCGCCACTGTAACTTCTGTAACAATGTCTGTCAGCCCAAGGATTTTTACAGTCTGAAATGCTAAGGTAGTTCCTTCCTGATATGATGAATGTGTGCACACAATATCTAATGTGTTCTGGGAAAAATAGTATATGATATTATATATTAGGTCATCAGATACAAACCTGAAATAACAATACCGATATGACATAGCAAAGAAAGGTCATCATCTACACCTCTATTCCTTCAAGCTCTCCTCATCCAAGTAGCACGTAGAAATATACTCATTAATAACTATTTTAATTTATATATATATGCCAGAAAATTTTACTTTCAGAGACAACCTTAATTACTCATATGCAACACATATATACTCATTCTTATTCTAGTCCTAACATTGATGAAGAATAATTTAACTTTGCCAAAAAAGAATGTACGAAAAAACCAACATCTATGAAAAAAATTATTTCTATTAACTATTCAAAATTTAATAAACCAAAATCCACACCAATTATTACTGTGACTAATTCATTAAAATATTTTCAAATACGTTGAAATTGTTTTCCTAGGGCATGTTGCCTAAAACCAAACATAACATGTTAAGAACTCTAAAGGTTTCTTTGCATCAATTACATGATCACAAACTTTATAAAATTTTACCATAACAACTTGTTTATAATTTAACAATTTAAATAAACAATTTAAATGAACAACTTATTTCATTACATTCCATTAAAATCTGTAGGCAAATGTAAACACCTTTTCCAAAATATTCACCATAAAAGCATAACCTAGGCATGAATAAATTATACATTTAACTATAAGTACAAAGAGAATACTTACATTAGAAACTGAAAATGTATATAATATGTAGTTGCCATTTTGTATGGTATCTGAAATGAAAAATATCATGATCAGTACAAAATGTAATGTTAAATTTGCTGCTCTGGTTTTACACTTATATAACACTTAAGAAATTTGAACAAATTAGATTCTGTTTATTAATGAAGCATCTCAAACATTTTATCTGTAAATGTTTTAATTTCCTCTAAATAATATAATAATGGTGTTTTATTTTCACAGCGAGTAGAGGTAATGAATGCATATTTGCCTTGTTTACTTTTTCAAAGACTACCAAGATATTTCTGGAAATTAAGAGAAAGTCAAACTTACAGTAAATAATATATAATTAAAAATGTATTGTTTTGAATGATATTTTCTCCCTTGTAAACCTCATAACAGTAAATTTTTCTTAGGAAGACATGGCATACTATATTTTGCATCTTTATGTTTATTTTTTTCTATTATTTTTGTATTCAAGGAAAAAATAAATCTGGAGACACGTTGAAGATTGAAATAAACTTTAATCTGTAATTGAAATAAACTTTAATGAGGAATATGGATGAATACAATGATTCTGTACCATATATGTAATAAAACTTTTATTCAACATATCTCTCTAAAAGAAAAACTGAAGATAAGGACTGAAGTAGTTTGTCATAAACAGTGTTAAAATATGAAGGGAATCCTAGGATTAATATAATATACTTTCCACAACATTAATTTGCTTAAAATTTCAGTCTTAGGAAAAAAATTATATTCAGAACCTGAACTGAAGATCACTTTACTGTCTCCATGTTTGCTTACAAATCCATTAATCAGAATTCTGGTTTTCTTTCACTTTTTAAATGCACATAGCTACATAGGTATCATATTAGATAACTGACTGAATTGTATTATTCATATTCTTAGCTACTTACTTATATGAAAGTAAGCTATTCATATGCATCTTTATCAGTAGACAGTATGTATTTGGAATATTTATATAATTTGAGTAATAGGAATAATCTTATAATTGTACCACACATGCTGTCAATGGAGGTATCATCTCAATGACATTGTTTGATTGATGACTACAAATAATGTAAGTTCAGCTGAAATCCACTTTTATAAAACTTCTATGCAGGAAGTTTTTTGGCTTACTACATAAGCCAGAGAATAGGTTTGGAATCTAATCTGACGGAAGGGCTCACCCTAGTGTGTTTACACCCCAGGGTATTTTAAGAAAGAGCAAGAAGGATGGTGTGCTGAAATTGAGAAATAGAAAGCAATACAGGATAATAGATGTGTATGTGTGCGTTTGGGGTGTGCGCGTGCACGTGTGCAAATGTTAAAGCACAAACCATAAGCTCTCTAGGTCTCGATAAAACACTGTCTCCTAATTGAGTAAAATGGAGGATCATTAGAGGGTTTTGAGAAGAGATGCAATTACTGGAATCCCCTTTTTAAATGATTATCTGCTGGATTGTAATAAAATTTTAAAAAGGGATTGAAAACAGCTACAGGGCAGTTAGGAAGCTATTGTCCTAAATTAACATGAAAGATGGTGGTGATCATGGTGGAACTGATGAGAAGATTCAGATCAAAGTAGAACCAATGAAATCCTTAGGTTGTGAGAGAGAATAGCCCATTCCAAGGTGTTGGCATCTGGAGCAATGAAGTTACCATCAACTGACAAAGGGAACACCATAGATGTAGCAGATATATGGTGGTAAGATCCAAGTTCTATCTTGGCAGATTATGTTTTAGATTTTTATTAGACAAACAAATAGAGAAGTATATAGAAGACTGATTTGGAGATACAAATTTGGAAGTCAGGTAAATGGTATAAAAGACTACATTTATCAAGGAAAGGACTATAGAGGACATTTATGATTAGTAGTTGTTAATGATATAAGTAATTCACAGCTTGCATTGAGAAAATCACCCAGAGAACAGATCTTTCCTTGGAATAAGTTTGATTGCTAATACATTGATATAAGGCCATAAATAAATGTAATTTGTTTAAACGAATGTTAACTGAGGGTGAATATAAGGCTTAGGAGAGAGTTACAGAATCCTGTGGTAATTTTTAAATACACACATTTTCAAAAACACATAAATAAATATTCACATGTTTCATATGCATTTAAAGGCTTTTAGGATAGTCTTTTTTTTTTTCTTGTTGCCCTTCTTATATTTATCTGTAACTCTTTAAAATTTGTACAAGGATATTCCTTAATACACCTAAGAAGTAGTTAATTAAAATAGAAGATAAATTTTAATCTTCTGTACTCATATATAAAACACATACCTAACAGCCCTCTATTAGAAGAAATGAGATTTTTCTGAAAGGTTCTAAAAATGTATAAGGAAAATTGTAAGTGAATACTTAAATACAAATAGACAAACTTACTATGGCATAATTAGAAATACCATAGCATAAAATTACTTTTAAATATTTCGTTTGGTATACTGAATTCTCAAGTTTGGAGCTCAAGAAATACAATGAAAGATAATAAGGAAAATAAATTGTAAGCAATTGATACGATGACATTCTTACCTCAAATAATTTGACATTAAATAACTAAATCATTAAATGTTGGTTTTATTTTCTGTTTACAGTAACAAAATTTTAGTTATAATCACTATCTTACTTCAAAACAGTTGAAAATATAATGCAATTTGTATACCTGAGAAATTATTTACTATTTTAATCTAAAAGATAAAGATAGATTTAAAAGTCTTGTCAAAGACTTACAACAAACAAAAGCACAAAACTGGATATTTTAGTTAAATATAGATAAAGCAAATAACAATGGTAAAATGTTTAAAGTAACCTAAAAGCCTGTAACAGATAAAAATTTAGGAATTAAAAATAAAAAATGTGATATTTTAAAAATGAAAAAACCTATATCAATAAAGCCAAAACTTCCAGTTATCAGAATGAACATTTAAAGCATATCACTTTCAGACTTACCTTTAGTTTCTCCATCATCCCAGAAAAAGTCTCCTTTGGCTGAGTTGTTTTCATCTAATGCTACTATAAGTCCTAGAGGATTCTTACGGCTATTAAGAAAAATTAGATGCATATGTGATTCAAAATAAATGCATAATAATACAATATCCTATAAATAAGTCCACTTCAACCTGTCTGTTTTATGGGTCCTGAATTCAGTAGGAAAATTGACATCAATAAATTTGTATTTATATGTATTCATAATTTACTGATATCAATGTTCCTATGTGAATACAGAAGTACTTTATACATGTAGAAAATGAGTCAAAAGAATAAACGTAATAAATGCGATAATGGATTTTTTGAAGGCTGAGATACTTGCAAAATTGAAACAATGTATTTTAATTCAAATAAGAAAAATTAAATGTGTCATATTAAGGCTCAACTCAACCTGTATACCCCTAAATCTCAATGAATTAAGTCTACTACTTATGAGCAAAAAAATTAAAAAAAAAGATTAAAATTTAAAATAATGTTTAGTGGAATCTGTAAGAATATTATAAATGAAATGATTATAACAGGAGAAATGAGATATAGTCAAGAAATATGTGTTTTTTAAGTTACATTTTACCATAAAATATTATCTCCAAGGCTATACAGTCCAGGCATCTCCTGGACTGTATAAGACATATTTCTTCCAGTATGTATTTACCAAGGTATATGTTGCTGTTGGTCATTACAGCTGTCGTGTATAACAACTTTTTGAGAACATACTCGTGAATCAGTTACATTATGATACTAGTCCATTCTAGAATGCCAAAACAGTTAAATTACTAATTACTAATGCATATCACTAACATACTACATAAAAGAAAATAATAAATAACATAATTTCAGATATTCTTAATGTGATGAAGAAAATACAGTAGGGTAAAGAATAAAGAGTAACTTCCTTTTGGGTTGTGGCAGAATAGAGAAAAGTATGTGAATTCAATACGGCACTTTCTGTACTCCTTGTACTCAGAATGAATGATGCGAAATGGAGCACCAGGATTTTCAAGTTTCTTTTACTTTTAGAAAATATTTCTGAGATTTACACTTAGTGAGCAATTTAGTTTCTCTCTTGCTCTTTACCTAACATGAAATACCCAGTTCATTTATGAACTTAAAACATTTTAGCAGAAAGAAATACATTGGAATTTATTTATGTATGGAAATTCAAATATGTAAAAACTAACAATACTTTACTCAATAATATAAAAAATATTCACATTTTGTATATTTATTAAGAATCAAATATTATCTTTAATTATGCTAATGTGAGTAAATTTTTGATACAGGAAGTTAACTTCTAAGTAAATTATAAATTTTGAAAATTAAGATATTTATAATAATATAAATAATTTCATTCTTTCTATAACTACGATGGTTATAGTTCAGTATTACCTTTGTGTGTCAAATATCTGCAGGTGAAGAAACTAAATATCTCTGATTCTTAATGCAAATATGAAATATTAGAATTTGAATTTTATTCTAGATTTCAGTTAATGATTTTTCATTTTACCTTGCTGTTGTTGTTACAGCTGGTTCTTGAATGGGGATGATATAACCTCCTCTAAGATGTAATCCTATTTTGTCTGCTGGAAGATACATATTAACACGTTGTTTCCTCCATGGCCTTTTTGCACCCTAATAATTGGAAGATTACAAATATTCTTAATATTATTGAAGACTTTAAACTCTATTTCACAAGAATTAAAAGGTATGCATAGAAACAATTTTTATTATGAGCAATTTATGTCATCCAAATGAATACAATATATTGTTTTCTAGTTTTAGGAGAGTTTGGTTTTTTTGTTGTTGTTTTCTCCCCCCAGTTTGCTGAACAAAGCAGAGCAAAAATAAGTTCACTTTCTCAAAAATAAAAAAAATCAACATAAAGAGACTCATTTTCTTTCTACAATAACAGTACTTTAATTAGCTTTTTTATTCTTTGTTATGGTTTAAAGTTAACTATGTCTTTAGGAAGGATTTTCTTAAAATCATTATTCCTGTAAAAATAAGGGTATACTTAGCCAATGTAAGTGATTTGCAAAATAATATCATTTAGAATAAATATTTCTCAAAAAGTCTTGTTCAGCTGAAAAAAATGGATGGTGTATATGAGTGCTGTTATTTTGTCTTTTCAAGGTTGAAATAAAAGGCTTTTTCAAATATTTGAATATACCATATAAAAACAAATATGTAAGATTAGCTCAGTACTCAAGTCTTCTGGCAATAAGATAAATATATAAAACAAGAAAAAGCATTAAAATAAGTTGCCACTCCTTCCTACATTACTGCTAACTTTTATTTCCAAAATTTAAAAATAAATAATATCTCTTTATGCTAAATAATATAACTTCATATTAGAGTCTAGCTCATGTGCAAAAAAGGGTATACTTACAAAAATTTTGACACATTTCTAAAGTTTGAAATTATTATTTTTTATAGTTAATAACAGAAATTCTAAAAATATGTATGCTATGTAGTTAAGTTTCTATGGAATAAAGTTTCTATGTAGAAATGTTTAAAAATATACTTGTGAGTCCATTAGTATGTTAAGGTTACTTACAGATTCGTATTCATACCAGATAGCATCAGGGATGTAGGCACTCACGGTCTCTGCTCCCTAAAATAAAGAAAGATAATATGTAATTTTTAATTTCAATTTTTAACAGAGAGGATTTTATCAAATATTAAGTTGGGTTTTCATAGTCAAGGGAAAAAAACTTTATGTTGTTACACTCCGATATTTCCTATAGATAATAATCAAAAGGCTACTTTATTAGCTTCAGATAATATATTGTAAAACTTACAAAAGCAAAGAGGTAAAGAAATAATTAGATAGCAATTAAAATAACATATGCATATATATGTACTGTTATAAACCACATGGTCATTGTGAATGTGAATATGTTTATTTCTGTTTATGTCCATAGACACATACACCTTTTAAAAATAGGTAATAATTACCAACTCACTCCAGTGTTTCTCCAACATTTTCATCTGATCAGCAAGTTTTCCAGTTCCTCTTTATTTACAATTGAGCAAAATTTCAATGTATATGTCTACTTAAATGAAAGCCCTTTGTTATTGTGATTTGATTTTGATTCTATAATATAGTTTTTTTTTTTCAGGAGAACAATAACTTCATATAATTTTCAACTTTTTGAAATTTGTTTCACATCATAGAATTCCAACTTGATATTTATCAGCTTGAAACAGTCCACTGAGTATCATCTATTATTCAGATGTTTTGTAACGTAGGGTCAATTTAGTTGTACAAACTTCAGTTGAAACAATAAGGTTATTAAACCTGTAGAGCCTACCTGTTTTAGAACAGGAGTAATAAGTAATGCAGGGCCCCACAAAAACTCAGTGTCCTCAATCCAGCTGTTCATATCTTCATAAAACCTAAGAACAATGACAATGTTTAAAGTATAATAATGAAAAAATAAGTTTAGCTAAATTCCTGGTTTGGTTTATCTTTTCAGTTTTTTTTCCTGGGAATTGTTATTATCTTGAATTGTGCTTGTTTCAGATGACATTTTGAATCCATAGTTCTTACATCCTTTATTGTTCATCTGACACTCAAGAAGGAAGGGAGGAAGCGAAGAAGGAAGAAGTGGGGAGTAGAAGAGGGAGAAAGGAAAAGGAAGAAATGAAGGAAAGAAGGAGGGGAGGGAGGATAGGAGGAAGGGGTGGGAACAAAGGGAAGGAAAGTAGAAAGCAGGGAGGGAAAGGAAGAAAGAAGGAAGAAAAGAGAGAAGGAGAAAATCAGTTTATCTCATACTCAAAAATCTATCATAGATCACAAGGTTACCTTTTATTTATACAAAAACTTTTCTGTTTAATTATTTTCTCCTATAAGATAGGTTCATAAAGTATAGGAAATCTTTCATATTCTACTTTCTTCACTTAAAACTTTTTCATGGTAAACTCTAGTTTTTACCTGAATTTAAAAGGATCTTTAAGTCATTCATAACAGAAAGGCCCCACTCTGGTCAAAGATATATGAAAAGATAAACACAATTTCCTTTTTTAGTAAGTACTATACTGTACTCTTGATCTATGTTTAGTTTATTGTTTCAATATTTAGTTGATATATTTTTAATAATTTTATGCTTAATCTTTCTTACTGATACAATATCCTAACATGTTTCATCTTTTCCTTGTAAGTTCTATTTAATTCTCTCATTTCTACCTAAATATTGTCCAATTAATTATATTTACTAGTACCATTGTATAGCTCTTCAAATCATCTATACAAATGTAAAAACAAGCATCAGAAATTTAATTTATATCTTGATTTATCTCTATTAATCTTTTCTGTATAAGTTTGAAAATACTTTAAAAAGTATTATAATTATTGTAATTAGTACTCACTCATGAAGAACTGGTCTTGCTACTGTTTCTCCAAACACATGGGCTTTATAAAACAGAGTGTAGAGGAAGGGTAATAAGGTGTAGCGAATAGTTAAATAGTGCCTTGATGATTTAACCAAAAGCGAATTCTGCCCAAAAAATGCAGGATCCTGATGCTGTGAGATAGAAAGATAAATTAAAATAAGAAAGCTAAAATATGAGTGAAAATTAAAGTAGAAGCATTTTAATCTGCTGTTTAAAGCAAACTACATAAATTTCAGCTTCTTTATGAGAAATTAAAATTATTCCAGTTTCATCATCAAAGTGTTTGAATGAATATGTCTAGGTTTTGTTATATGTTTTAATTGCACTTAATTTTGAAGTGGACACTTCAACATATTTGAAGTATTGCCACAGAAAAAATAAACATTTTTTTAACAAAAGAGAATTTTTATCTTATAATTGTGGTAGAATGAATTATTGGCATCAATGTTTCATGCTTCCTTGTACCCACATCCTTTATCATGGAATGTTGTAATCTCTACCAGTGAAGTTAGAGTGTACCTACCCACGCTTTGACTTGGCGCTCAGTCATGCAATCCACTCTGGCCAATAGGATGTTATTATGTGTGATACATTAAAGCAGAGGCTTGAAATGGACTTGCCTAAGGACTTACTGTCTTGTACCATTGCTATTAGAATTATCACAGGTAGGTTGCTGGCTCAGGAACACAGGGAACAGAGCTACCTGGACAGCCTTGTAGACTTACAATTTGAAGTGCAGCCTCTCTACTGAGCTCAGGCTAGATAAGTGACTCCTTCAGCCAAGTAACAGTGATATGGACAAGCCTGTTTAGGCCTCCTGCTTTTGGTAACGATATTAACTGAAGACCTCAACTACTGTCTCCCTGAATCCACTATTAAGTTTGCACTGAAAACCATGTTTCCCAATATTGCTCCCAGCCTTGAATGAGCATAGTAAGAACACGATGCAGACTCATTCCTGGGAGATGCACGAAAGATGAATGGTCAGCTTTCCCTTAAGGACTCCCCACTCACCTGACTGAAACTTGGTTAGAACTAGGCTGCAATTCGGAATTCTCCCTCCCAAACCACCTTCCCTTCACCTTCATGAAGATCAGACCTGAACCGTGGTCTGCAGACTCTCCCCGCTTTCTCATGCTCACTCCCTTTTTCATTCAAATTATTTCACCAGTAAATTTCAAAATTTATTTCTGTCTTATCATCAGCATTTTGGAGAACACAAATGAACGTAGAGTTTCGTGAAATTTCTATCAAAATCTCCCATGGATGCACATTTCCTGAAAATATCATTTAGGTATATTAAGGAGAAACTAATCTCCAATTTGTACCTTTTAATTCTTTTTGATCATACCTCTCTCCAGGCTGAACTCAGTAGTTGTGCCTCTTCTCAAACACAATATAAGCCCTGTATGCAGCCAGTGTGTAAACATTGAATGGTTTCTCAACCAACATGTACTTAATTGATGTAATGGTTTAACTGAATTTTACTATTCTCTGTGAAAAACATGCTTATCATGATGAGCCAACAGTATGCTGAGTTCCCAGGGCTGGTAGACTAGCTTTGTACTGTCTTGCACTTCTGCTCCTACCAGTCCAAAACTGTGTTTTAAAAGTGTTAGTTTTGTTTTTTGTCCCTGTGTATTCATTCCAGTTCTATTTATTATTGAAAGACACTGGACTCTAAATGTTTTGTGGGTATCTTTAAATTTTTGTTTCATATGAATTAAACAAAAACTCAAAATCCATTACAGTATATTATAACTTTTCTTCATATAAAAGTTACCCGGAACTTACATTGTTAGAATCCAAGAATTCATACTCTAAAAGTTTTGGCTCTAATTTAAAATACTGGTAATCTAATACATTTGTACAGTGTATGCATTAGTCTCAACTAAGATATTTGTGCTGTGACTACATTTCATTTCATGATTTCCTTATTTGACCTTTTTTTTTTTAAATGTAATAATATACAAAATATGTACAGGTCTTGAGAGAGGGAATTCTAACAATTCTTTATAAATTATGCTATAATCTTTCAGACCATATACTGTATAGATTTAATTTAAGGACATTAATAAAAACTATGGTTGTGTTTTATTTCACAACATGGAGAACAAGAGGCACTTACTTCATATCCGTCAGCATTATGGTTTCTGGAAAATGGATAAAATGCCCCAAGTTGCATCCATCTTCTGCAAAGCTCTTCCGTGGTTTCAGCCACAAATCCACAGATATCTGCTCCAACCTAAATAACAAATATATTTACTATTTATAATATTAAGATTGTCAAATTTGGCTAGAGCATCACACTGTATGCCTCACCTGATTAATGTGCATTATTTACAATTTGTTTTACTCCTTTTACATGCGCTTCCTTAAACCAATTTATTTTCCATTTTCGCTCCATCCTTGTCTCTAGTTGCATTATTTTACAGGTTTCCTTCATTGCCCCTTTATGCATTTTCTTAGCCTTTTGTATTTATATTTTACTCATATTTTATTTTGATGTTCTCATTAATTCATTGTAAAAGATGAAACTATTGTATTAAAATATGTTGCTTCTTAATCTCAAACTAACTTTCTTTGATCTGATTTTTCTTATAGTATAATATGTAACTGTAGGAATAAAATAATAACAAACTGTGACCATGTGTTCATGTTGAGCTTTGAAATTAATTATTCCAAATAAAATTGAGCTTTGCACAATGTGTACCCATATAAGACCTCATTATCCTTATTCAAGGACTCTCCAGAAAATATTATCCTGAATTTAGTGTTTACCGTTTACCAACATTTCTTTATTTTTTCCGTGTAAGTATATGGGTATCTATAAACAATATATAGCATTGTTTTGCATGCTTTCTTAACTGTATAAATGACATGTTGTGTGCATTGTAATGTAATTTCCTTTTTGTGTGAGATTCAATTATATTAATGTTGCTCTAGTTCTCCAATGTATGGGTACTCATGACTATAAAAATTCTTCCGTGAAATTTATATATAGGTTGAACATTTCTAATCCAGAAATTCAAAATCTGAAATGCTTAAAAAAAAAAAAAAATTTGAGTGCCAACATAATGCCAGAAGTGGAAAGTTCCATACCTGGTCTCAAATAACAGGTTGCAGTCAAAACTGTTTCCTCAACAAAATCATATAAAATTACCTTCAAACTATGTGTGTAAGGTGTATACGAAACATAAATTTGCTCCTTTAAGACATTTTGTTGCATATGTGTAAACACTAAATTATCTGAAAATACCTGAAATCTGAAATCTTTCTGGTCCCACACATTTTGGATAGGGGGTACTCACCCTGTAGAGATATCCTTGTGAATATGTAAAAAATGTATTCTTACTCTATGGTGTACATACACAGGATTATTTTTCTTTTTTATTTATAATGTGAATTGCATAATCAGAACTGTTTGTAATCATTTACAAGCACTATAATAGCACATGAATGTTCCTCTTATTCATTTTCTTGCCAATTCTTGATATTTTTCAGACAAATTTTTATCATCTTTCTTCATAAAATATATCTCACCATGGTTTTTACTTGCATTTCTCTGATTACAGGGAAGTTGAGAACTTTTTCATATTTTTATTGGGTCCCGATAGAATCCTCTTTCTGTAGAATTGCCTGTTTATATCTTTTACTTCTTTTCTATTGTTCTTAATTTTTATAGATTTAAGGTAGGCACTTCAAATTGAATATCATTTATCGACTATGTGAATTGAAAATAACATTTCGTGGTGAGTTGCTCTAATTTTTAACTTTTCAAATGGTCTTTTGATGAACAGAAGTTTTCATTTTGCTGTAGTCAAATTTATACGTGTTTCCCTTAAGATTTGTTCTCCTTAAGTAATTAAGTAATTAAGTATTCTGCTTAACTAATTATTTCTCCAACCTGATGTCATAAATTTATCCTTTTATATTTTCTTCTGAAATGGATAAAGTTTATTTTACACACATAGGTCCCTTAATCTATCTGGAACTGTTTATTGTGCACGGTGTGAGAAATTGACACATTTTATATTGTTTCTTAAATACTGAGTTAATAGTCCATGTAAATAGTTGATACTTTCCTTCAGTGTTGTCATTTAACAAATTATATATGCATGGGACTGTGTCTTATATTGCCATGTTAATCTATTTGCATATCCACAGTCCAGTATCATTGTGTTAATAACTGTAGCTTTATCTGGTTAGAACTAATCCTCATTCTTTTTCTCTACTTCTTTAAAATGTATTGTTTTGCAAATGAAGTTTAGAGTCACCTTTTATGTTTCCCAAAATCTCTGTTATTGTTTAATTGGAATTCCACAAAATCTTGATAACATTTTATAGAGAATGCCTATTCCTAATATATTGAGTTTTCTTATTATTAAACACAGTATATATTTAATTTACTTAGCTATCCTTATATTTTCTCAAAAAGTCCTACATTTAGTTTTAATATTGACTGTTGGTTATGGTTTATTAATTGGTTGTTATAACAAATGACATCTTATAATAAAATACATTTGAATATTGCTTGTTTTTCCTTCCTTTTTAACAAATATGCTATAACTTAGTCTATTTTATTAAAAGTTTTGGAGAACCACCTTTGTATTTTAAAATTTTTCCTCTAGAGATTTTGCTTACATTGCCTTAATTTTATCTCTCAGCTTAATCCTTATATCTTTCTTTAGGTTTATTGTTTTTCTTTTTCCACTTTTTAAATTCATGCACTTCACTCACTGTTCAGCGTTTCTTTCTAAGTATTTAAATCAGTGGGTTTTTCTTTAAATACTAACAGCTGAAATTTCCCACGATTTAATCAGTAAAATTGTTAAAAGTTAATTTTCTAAAGTTTTTTTTTTTTTTTTCAATTCTATTCAGTTTATCTTTGGCTCATGCATGAATTTGATAACATGTTTTTCAATTTTTTTTTCAGATAGGGTCTCAAAAATGTGAGTCTCAATCTTGGCTCTGTGCAACCTCCACCTTCCAGGTTCAAATGGTTCTCCTGTCTCAGCTTCCTGAATAGCTAGGACTACAGGTGCCTGCCATCATGCCCGACTTTTTGTATTTTTGGTAGAGACAGGTTTTCACCATATTTGCCAGGCTGGTCTCAAACTCCTGACCTCAAGTAATCCACCTACCTCAGCTTCCCAAAGTGCTGGATTATAGAAGTGAGCCACCTTGTCCAGCCTATTTTTCAATTTTCAAACACAAGATTGTGGCGGGGGGGGGGGGGGGTGTTACTTTTATTTATTGGGTTTTTGGTGTTTGTTTTATTTGTGCATGTGAACAAAAACAAATCACTACAGTTTTATAATACTTTCTACGTTACTTTTGTTATGTAGTGTCTCTCTTTAGTCTTGAATATCAACATTGGACACTACTTTTTTTTGTTTGATAGAGTTAGACTTCTCAGATATTTTATGTTCACAATTTCTAGTACACATTTTCTCCACTTTTGAAATTTTAAACATTTTTGTTCTGTTCTTATGTTTTATATTCTAAACAAAAGATTATCTCTTAAAATCTAAACTGGTAATCTAGTATTTTAAATAGACTCAGACTTCTGACATTTATTTTTATAACCAATATATTTGAACTTTTCTTCACCATCTTATTTTTTTCTTTATATCTTTTATATAAGCTTTTCTATACTGTATTTATATTTATATTTGTTTTCCTCAATTATCTTGATTTCACTGAATTTTATTAATACTACATTCTCACTGTAATGGTATGAAAATTATAGATGCCATCTGTATTCTTATTTTCTTCATAAACTCAATAAAAATAAAAAGCTGAATTATTTCTGTAACATGCCTTTTGATCATTTTACTAAAATTCATTAAGATTACATTAAAAATTAATACAATTGTTGCTTTTATGAGGAACTCTGTATGAAACTGTCTTACCAAAGGTATTCCAAACAAACTGAACTCCAGCATTCCAGTTATAGACCATTCCATTTGTTCCCATGAAGCAGTATTGTCTCCTAACCAATGTGCAGCATGTCTTCCAGATCCAGCAAATGTTGAGCGGGTAAGAATGAAACCTCTCTTATTAGGGAAAACTTTTTGTATAGCTCTAAAAATAAAACCAAATTAATTAATAAAAATTATTTTAAAAAATAAAGTTGGCATTTAAATTATAAAATTTCATAATTCCAAGCCATGTGATATAGTTTGGCTATGTCCCCACCCAAATCTCATCTTGAATTGTAATTTCCACAATTCCTACACGTTGTGGGAGAAACCTGATGGGAGGTGATTGCATTATGGGGGCGGGTCTTTCCTGCACTGTTCTTGTCATAGTTAATGAGTCTCATGAGATCTGATGATTTTAAAGAAATGGGAGTTTCCCTGCACAAACTCTCTCTTTGCCTGCTGCCATCCACCTAAGATGTTACTTGCTCCTCCTTGTCTTCCGCCATGATTGTGAGGCCCCCCCACCATCTGGAACTGTAAGTCCAGTAAATCTTCTTTTGTAAATTGCCCAGTCTCAGGTAAGCCTGATCAGCGGCATGAAAATGGACTAATGCATTATGTCATAATATTTATAATAATTATGTCAAAATTGCATGCATATCAATTTTGTATGTCACTACTAATATTTACTTATTTAAATATATTCTGGTAAAATATAGTGAAAGGGAATTTTTAGAAATCACTAAATTTTGAATGACTCCAATCATCCTTTACCAAATTAAATAAACATGTGCATTTGGTATCCACTCAGCATTTGTTTTTGAAATATATGATTTAAACTAATTGAATTCCCTTATAAATAGAAAATATTATACCTGAACTTGAACCCAATGCACTTTTTGTAGTGTGGTGACTCCAATTATATATTCATTTCTACATCTTCAAATATTAGTAGGCAAGTTAGGGATAAAAAATATTTAAGAGGGTTTTCTTTGTTTGTTTGTTTCTAGAAGTTAACCACTGTCCACAACTACAAGCATCACTCATGTTACCCAACTATTATTTATAACGTTTTCATAATTGGAAGCAATTAGGAAATGAGTAACTGTATTTCAAGTGCTTTTCCATGTTATAGTCTTTATTATATTGAAACATGGCCTATTATTTCTTTCCTAGGATATACTAAGTTAAACACCGCTACATGTAATATTCTATTGAGTTTACAAAGTAAATTAACACCATGAAGACAGTGTTTAAGAGTTTGGGTATCAGTATGATTTAGGACCAGAAAAATATAAATTTGAATAAACACTCAGTCACAGCTGTTTAATTATGAGAAAATCATAAGTATATTGAGAGCAGTATTGGGTTTATTGACTATAATATCACAGGACCATAAACGATGCTTGAAAATTAGCAGATAATGAACATATTAGTGTTTTCTTCTTTTGTTTAGTATCATATTTTATAAAAAATGTACAGAACATTACTTAGAAGGATATTAATTAGAAAACTATGTTTTAATTAAATCCTTCTTTTTGAAAAATAGTTAAAGACCTGTTCCTGGGGCAATATTTTCCCAGGTCAGTTGTGAGATTCAAGCTTAAAACACAGTTATATTCAGAAATGATAAAATTTTGAAGGATACAAGGATATTTAAATCTAGGAGTTAAAATAAAGGGTCTCAGTTAAATATATACATATATATATATTATATAAATAGTCATTCTTCTTTTTTTTTTTTTTTTTTTTTTTTTTTTTTTTTGAGACTGAGTCTAGCTCTGTCGCCCAGGTTGGAGTGCAGTGGCACGATTTCGGCTCGCTGCAACCTCCGCCTCCTGGGTTCAAGCTATTCTTCTGCCTCAGTCTCCCAAGTAACTGGGAACACAGGAGCCCGCCACCTCTCCCAGGTAGATTTATATTTTTAGTAGAGATTGGGTTTTACCATGTTGGCCAGACTGTTCTCAAACTTCTGACTTCAGGTGCTCTGCCTGCCTCGGCCTCCCAATGTGCTGGGGTTACAGGCGTGAGCCCCGGCACCCAGCCTACCACTTCATTCTTAATAAATGAGTCCCGAATTCATGAATATTAGTAAGAGAACTGATATTTTGAATGCCGTAACTTTTCAGCAGGCATAAAATGTTGTCTTTCTTTTTCATAACTTTACTATTTCCCAACTATTAATACACTGATAAATTATCAAAAACTTTTAAAAAAAATAAATATGAAAGAATTATTTGAATGCAATTTCACTTACTGCTCTGTGGCTATAGCCATGCTGTATCCATAGAGGCTATGAACATCATACTGTTTCCCCCAGTTCTGCACAGCATCCATGCAAATTGTTTTGGAATACATGAGTTTGTCAAGAATATCTTTGAGAAAATACATAAGAAACATTTCTCATATTTTTCCGTTATAAATGTTATAATATATATTTTCCATCATAAATGTTATATCCCATTTCATTTGTGCTACGAAATTCCATATTTGGTCGAAAATGATGACAAAGGACAATTCAGCTAAACCTAAACTAAGTTCCAATTAGGTCCTCATCTTTCACTCTTGCTAAACTTGGATTAACTATTAGATTTATATTTACATTGGTAAATACTCTGTTTTCCAACTTCAGTAACAAAATAGACTTTAACAATATAGAAATATACCTACACCCAACTATATTGTACATCATATATTTATGGACCCATTTTAGAGCCTTATAATAGATTAGTCTATTTTAATACAATCTTAGGCAGAAAATATTTGGCTGAAGAAAAAATAAACAAGTTGATTTTATGGTTTTAAAACTATACCAAAAATTGTAATTTAGAAATATATGTTAGAAATTACCAGTAAAACAGAAAATTATTCTCAATTAAAGCAGTAATTAGATAACCAAATAAATTTTACCAGGAGTAAAAGGTGGATAATTCAATTTGTCGGCATTGCATCCTTTTGCTGAACCTTGAACAAAGCTGGAAACTTCATTCATGTCCTGAATGGATACAAAATGAAGAACCACAGATTTTACATAATTATAAATCCTATTAGCAGAAACTCTCCAGTTCTTTGAAAATGTTTTATATAAGATAACCATAATGCTCATTAATTCCTAGAAGATAAATATAAGCTACCAACCTAAAAATAAACAGAATGTCTACATCAGATAAGCATCTTAGGATAGAGAGATTTTAAACAATCAAAATGTAGTTCATGTATCTAGTTGTGATTATATATATATATATATATATATATATATATATATATATATATATATATGACATTACTTATAAGTATTAAGTCATTTCCAAATAGCTGTTAGTCTTCTCATTATGAGTCCGTTATTATACACATTCTTTGCATATCCATTGATTCAATGTATTTTGTTTCATTTAACCTTTATCTAGTTTCTATGATGTGCTAAGCACATTGCTAGCAGGAAAATTTGCCTACCAACAGCTCCTATACACTCATAAAAGAATGATAGTTTTAAAAAGGCAAATAGACTTTAGTATTTTCATTAAAATAGTTATGGCTTCACAGAATCTCTGAAACACTCAGGGAAACCTAGGTCAGCACGATCACACTCTGAGAACCAAGACCTAAACAGCTCTTGAAGAAATAGTGGTGGAATATTATGTTCACGGATTTTCTAGCCATTTTAACACAGGCCCCAGTCTTGTCCCACTACCTACTAGCTGTGTGACCATAAACCAGTTAAGTCTTTGCACTAAAAAAGATAAATTTTATAAAATCATATATTACCAAACATATACTCAAGAAATATGTGTTTTGTATTTCTTCTCTGCAAAATGTGTCGAGGACTTCTATAAGCCTTGTTTTTCACATCTCTATAATAAATTGTCTCCTTTCATATAAAGGCATCACATTCAGTCACATCCTTGTCTCTGTAGTAATTTTACTTCCCTCAGAAAAAGTAGATTTTCTTAATTACATTTCCTTTTCCCCATCTACATCATGCCCATATTTTAAGACTCACTGCTTTTCACCTTTTTGAATCCTTCCTCTCTTATTTCAGCTTTCAATCCTCCCTTTAACCTTAACACTCCTATATTAACTTTGCAATCGTTAAACCTATCTTTTATACTGCTTTCTGAGACTCCCCAAATAGATAATATTTATCAACAGATTAGAAAAGATCTGAGACTGATGATGTCACTTAAATAAAATAATTTTTAAAATGTAATGGTGAATCATTTGTATTATAGTTAGACATTTCTTTCATAAAATTATAACTACAACTAGACTTATTTAGTTTGCAAAAACTTCCCTAAATATTGAGTCCTTCTGACTGAAGCCCACTCAATGTGATTATTCATCTCTGTTATTCTCAAAATATTCTCATAAAAGTGTCTAGACTGTGGATATAAAAAGAAGCTAAGGAAATTTGATACATGGAATTGAAATGATAAATTAATGGTGCTCAAGGGAAAAAGGAATAGACTTGTTATCATGACAGATTTAAACGGTATATATTTCCACTTCCCAAATGTTTTCAGAGTAAGCAGAAATGAGAGAAATTAATATAGTTATTCCGAAGTACAAAAATACCTAAAGCTACATTGAGTTATTTTTTTGAAATTGTCTGGAATGTTATATTCAATTTTGTTTCCTATGTCCAGTAGAAATTAATAGTGGTATATACAGCAAATAAGTGTAGGTAAACTATATTTTTCTTCATGATTCCATCAATACAATTCAAGTTTTAAAAAACTGCTGCTGAAATGTATAATTTGGGAATAGTGAGCTGCATTATTTTAAATTTTAAGAGAGTCTTTTTCTAAACAATTTTAACATCCGGGTATATAGTATAGTTGAGGAATTACAAGGGCAAAACACTCAACTATGATATTAATATCCTTTCTATTTGAGTTACATATGTGTAAATTTGCCATAAATTTCACAAAATTTTTCATCACTGAAAGTAAACATTATTATGTAATTTCAGGATGAACAAATTATTTTAGAAAAAAAATTAATTGGTTTTACTGAAAATAATTGACAAAAATATTTAAAAGTTCTATTTTATGACCATTTTAACATGATTGAATCAGAATGTGATTATTTTGCCAACTCACAACAAAAGGGAAAATAGTTTTTTGAATCAATAATATAAATTTTTAACCTACTGAGTCAAAAAAATAACATTTTTCATAATTTTAACCATATTTTACATAAAACATGCCATTTAATATTTTAGTAACCTTCCTTAAATATGTCTAAAGTATGTCTATATAGCAAGACTGTATTAAATTACACTTAGTACACATATTTTAAAAGAATTTATCTATTGTAGTATATTTTTAAGTGGCATTTTGAAAATTATAAAAGCATTTTAATTCTCTAACTTATCCAAATGATTTAAGTGAAACTATAGTTATTTAATATTAGATACCAGTGCATTAAATTAAGATTTTTAATATTACAACTAGTAGATTTGGAACATTGTAGTCACGAGGCAAAAGCCTCAGTGGACTGACAGTAATAAGCACATCTAAAGTTATGTAGGTGTCATTCAAATCATCTTAAGTCTATTAAAAACTATTTTTTGAGGCTGAGGCGTTACCTACCAGCTTGGCCAACATGGTAAAACCTCATCTCTACTAAAAATACAAAAATTAGCCGGGCGTGGTGAAGTGCGCCTGTAATCCCAGCTCCTCGGGAGGCTGAGGCAGGGAGAATCTTTTGAACCCAGGGGACGGAGGTTGTAGTGAGCCAAGATAGTACCACTGCACTACAGCCTGGGTGACAGAGCAAGACTAAGTCTCAAAAAAAAAAAAAAAAAAAAAAAAAGACTGTCAACTTTGTTTCCGAGAATGTACCTCAAGCTTCTTTAAAATTGCTTGAAAATTGTGATAGTGTTCTGATGGCATTTTATATGCACATTTAAACTAAATCTAGATAAATATAGCCCTGTTTTTAAAAAAAAATTGTAAAAGAATTTCATTTTTATAAGAATCACATGAAATGTAGAAAGAATATAACCAAATACGCTTCTAGCTATTTGGATATATAAAATTATTTGGACATATCTTCTTAATAAAATTTATGTTTCCAAATACTATGCATTAAATTATTCAGTTTTTCATTGAATAATTTTGCTTATTAGATTTTTAAGAATAGATCCAAAATAACAACATGATATCAAAATATTCATATGTATTCACAAAATGGAAATGGTATTTTAATTTTTAAAATATTGACTAACACTTTTGTTTTGAAATCATAGCTTTGGTCTTAATTACACTAAGTACAGTAGGCTTTTGTTTCTCAACTGTTAGGGGATTATCTCTCATAAAAAAGAGAATTCAAATTTATTATATTTTATACACAAAAACTATATTTCAATGACAATTAAGCTAACATCATTTCCCAAAGTGATTTTAATATTTAAACTTAAAATTCACGAATATTAGCATGGAACTAAACTACAAATCTAGTAAATTATAAAACTATTTTTATACTTGACATAGATCTAAAACTTTATCAGTTGAACAACAACTTGTTTTAGCTGGATCAGAAACAATAATCCAAAGAAAGTAAAATAATTAGATAAACCACTTAGCAGTGTGATATGGCAGTATTTAAGTAATAGCTATAAGTAAAATATCCACTGTTTATCCATGATATGTATTAGTTCACTGAATTTCATTGATCTTTGAAATTGTACTGCTTTTTATGTTGTTTTTTGTTTGTTTGTTTGTTTATTTAAGGCTTAGTTACAATGCTTCTGTATCAGTGTTGGAAATACTCTGCCTTTCTCAGATAACCTTCTCTCCCACACTTTGGAGGTCCATCAGGAATTTCAGTTTTCAATGAATGCAAGAAATGCAATATTCTGTCTTTCTATAACACAGTCAGGCTCTGTCTCACTATTCCTACAATATTATTTATATTTGTAACTTTGCTGTAATCAAAGTGGCTCCTGACTAGGAAAAAAATAAAAGACTTAAGAAACTTTCAGTATCAGTTAAATAATACAAGAACTAGATTTTAAAGTAAAGCTCAAGATAACAGTATTTTTCTTCTTATTCCTACCAATTGCTAGTTATTAGTGGTGTGATATCAGTGATTTTATGTTAAATAACTGAAGCCTTTTCATCTTCTTTTTGTTACTGTCATCATAGGAGTTCTGAAAATTATGCTAACCCTTTACCCAAATCCATGTTGTCAGCTGAAAACATAATTTTTCCATCTTCGTAGTCCCAGCAACATGTCTGATAGATATATGGTGCAAAATAAATATTTGCTAAGTAAATGATTGATTGATTTAATAAATAAGGGAATAATTAGAAGAATGATTGAATCAATAATGAGCACCTAAGGAAAACAGAGATGGTGTGAATCTAAAACACCAAAGAAAATATAGCCATCACTAGTGTGTCCATTATGTATTTTTTCAAAATTATACACAGTTGTAATTTAGTTTCCATCCCTAGCAGCAGGTCTTCAATAACTACAGATATACAGCTTCATTAAAGAAACTCTTTAACACTTGTATTTTTTTTTTTCTTTTTTGAGACAGAGTTTCACTCTTGTTGCCCAGGGTGGAATGCAGTGGCACCACCTCGGCTCACTGAAACCTCCACCTCCCAGGTTCAAGCGATCCTTCTGCCTCAGTCTCCAATGTAGCTGGGATTACAGGCATGTGCCCCCAAGCCCGGTTAATTTTTGTATTTTTAATAAAGACGGGGTTTCACCATGTTAGTCAGGTTGGTCTCGAACTCCTGACCTCAAATGATCTGCCCACCTTAGCCTCTCAAAGTGCTGGGATTACATGCATGAGCCACCACGCATGACTGTATTTTTCTTTAATAAGTTTATGAGCAAACTAGGATTCTGTTTGTTGCTTTTTTGAGATACAGTAATACTTAACCTATTGCCAATTCTTATTTGTTCTGTTCCATAGCTTACTAAAGAGAAGTCTCTAAAGGACAGGGGCTTATTCAGATCACATTGCTGCTGTTGCTTGACTGTTAAAAACTTTAATAAATTTTTTGCTAATTGATAAGTAATAGGTTTATCACCAAATCTTATTAACTAATTTTCAGGTAAATTATTACACATAAAGGAAAAAAATCTTGGATACAGAAAAACCTTAATTGGCATTTTTTTCTCACTTATGCCCATGATGGATATACCTATATATTCTAGGAAAAAACATTATAGTAGCTTTAAATTTTATGTTGAATACATCAGAAAAAATATATTTTGCTGACTTAGTAATTTTTACAGATAAATAATTATACAGTTATTGACCAAAATCATTGGTTTAAAATAGCTACTTACAATCCAAAGTCCATCATATTGCACTTCTTGATGGAAAATACTGCATTCATTTGCCCACCAATCAATGCAGTTTGGATTAGTGAAATCAGGGTATACTGTTAATCCTGGCCATACCTAGAAGAATAGATCATCCACATATATACATGAAAAAAGAGAACAATAAATCAATGGAATTTCAAAGTAAAGAAGTTGAGAATAGTAAAAAAATTAAAGTTATTCTACTTCTTTAGGTATATATGACTCACACATTATCTAAATTTACAAGAATATCATGACTATTTAAAATGCATTTAAAGAAGAGCAGTAAAAAGAAAGTGAAATATGAAGCATTTAGAAAGAAAAAATTATCAGAACGTGGCACAAGGCTGCTATTTTAACTCTAAATTTGTTTTTGAGCATCCTGGTAGGATAGCTTAATAAATAAACAATAAATATTCTATATAATGTATTTTATATCCCATAAAATAAAGCACATTAGCTTATTTCCAAAGGCATATGCCTCCAAGAAATTTTTTAAGTGTCTTTATCTTTATTTTTTATGAATAAACATGAATATGATACATACTGGGCACTATTTCAAGTACTCTCATAATTACATATAATCTTCATTAGAATTTTTGAAAGCAAGTACTATTTTTATCACCACTTACAGATGAGGTAGGTACTATAATTAAAGTCATTTTGCAGATTACAGAAGTAATGCAGAGAAGTTAAGTAAGTGGTTCAAAGTCAAACCACTAATAACAGGTACAGCAGCAATTTAAACCCAAACACTCTTACATCTGAGTCCATGCTGTTACACACTTTGTGTATTATGCTGTCTTTTTCTGATTTATGCTTCTTGAAATTATTTTATATTATTTTACTTATTACTTACAATAATAACATTAGGCAAGCAGAATTTAATTTCAGATAAATTGAGCTAAATTATATTGTTTTGTATCCAAATATTTCAAATTGGCTATCTGATCTGTCCATAAGGAACAAAGCGGGTGTTAACATGTATTATGTGAAATATCAATTAAGGGTAAGAAACTGCGTGAGTTTTCTATTTTTGCAGAAGGAGTTCATAATTATTTAAAAGAGTTACACCAGAAACTTTAAGTTGGATGAATGTGATAAGAACGAAGCTTAAGGTAGAGAGACGGAGCAAGATGGCTGAAAAGAAGCCTCCAATGACCGTTCCCCTGCAGAAGAACCAAATTGAACAACTACTCCCACATACAACAAAGCACCTTCTTCAGAACCAAATTCAGATGAGTGATCACAGTACCTGATTTTAGCATCATATCAAGGGAAGACTCATTGAAGAGGGTAGGAAAGAGTCTTGGAATGCATGCACCACCCCTCTCACATTCCCCAACAGTGTCCATGGTGCATGGAGAGAGAATCTGTGCACATTGGGAAGGGACAGCAAAGCGATCGTGGTGTTTTTGCATTGGAACTCAGTGTTGGCCTGCCACAGCGGAAAGTACGAAGGGGCAGAAATCAGCTGACACCCATAGATGGAGCATTTAGAACAGCCCTAGCCATAGACTATGAGTGTGCAAGAGTCATGGCATTATTGGGCTTTAGGTGCCTCCTAAAGCAGATACAGCTGCAGTTAACAAAGACTTAGATCACAAAACCCAAGTCCCTTAGAATACAAGCCTATCAATAAGGATGGGCAAAAACAAGCCTGCACTGTGAAGACTACAATAAATACCTAACTCTTCAATGCCCAAACAATGACAAACATCCACAAGCATCAAGACCATCCAGGAAAACATGAACTCACAAAATGAACTAAATAAGGTACCAGAGACCAATCCTGGAGGGACAGAGATATGTCAACTTTCAGACAGAAAATTTTAAATGCTGTTTTGGGGAAATTCAGTGAAATCCAGGATAACATGGAGGAGTTCAGGGTTCTATCAGATAAATTTAATGAAAAGATTAAAATAATTTAAAAGAATCAAGCAGAAACTCAAGCTGAAAATTGCCATGGATATACTGAAGAATGCATCAGTCTTTTAGTAGTAGAATTTTAGTAGTAGAATTGATCAAGCAGTAGTAGATTTAGTAGTAGAATTGATCAAGCAGAAGAAAGAATTAGTGAGCTCAAAGACAAGCTATTTGAAAATACACAGAGAAGACAAAAGAACAAAAGAATAAAGAACAATGAAACATGGCTACAAGATGTAGAAAATAGGATCAAAAGTGCAAATCTGAGTTATTGGCCTTAAAGAGGAAGTAGAGAGAGAGAGGTAGAAAGTATATTAACAGAGAAAATGATAGGAAACATCCCAAACTTAGAGAAAGATATCAATATTGGAATACAAGAAAGATACAGAACACCAAGAAGATTTAACCCAAAAGAGACTACCTCAAGACATTTAATAATTAAATTCCCAAAAGTCAAGGATAAAGAATGCAAAAAGCAGCAGGATAAAAGAGACAAATAACCTACAAAGGAGCTCCAATATATCTGGCAGCAGACTTTTCAGTGTAACTTTACAGTCCAGGAGAGAGTTGAATGACATATTTAAAATGCTGTAGGAAAAAAAATATATACTTTTAGCAGAGTATATATATTTTGTAAATATCCAGTGAAAATATCCTTCAAACATGGAAAAGAAATATAGCCTTTCTCAAGCAAAAGCTGAGGGATTTCATCAACGCAAGACAAACCCTATAAGATATGCTAAAGAGAATTCTTTTAGTCTGAAAGAAAAGAACGTTAAGGCCGGGCGCGGTGGTACACGCCTGTAATCTCAGCATTTTGGGAGGCCAAGGCGGGCGGATCACGAGGTCAGGAGATCCAGACCATCCTGGCTAACACAATGAAACCCCGTCTCTACTAAAAATACAAAAAAAAAAAAAAAAATTAGCCGGGCGTGGTGGCGGGCGCCTGTAGTCCCAGCTACTCTGGAGGCTGAGCCAGGAGAATGGGGGGAAAAAAAAAAAAAAGGATGTTAAGGACCAAAAAGAAATTATGGTACAAAACTGACCGTGAATAGTAAGTACACAGAAAACACAGAATATTAAAACAATACATTTGTGGTATATAAATTACTTGTATTTTGAATAAAAAGATTAAAAGTCATATTTATAAAAAATAACTACAATCTTTCAAGACAGACAGTATAATAAAATATAAATGGAAACTAAAAGTTTAAAAAGCAGGAGGAGGAAGTTAAAGTGTAAAGATTTTATTGGTTTTCTCTCTGCTTGTATGTCAGTTTGTTTATGCAATCAGTGTTAAGGTGTCATCAGCTTAAAATAGTGAGTTGTAAGATATTATTTGCAAGCATCCTGGTAACTTCAGATCAAAATAACTACAACACACACACAGAAAATAGAAAGTAAGAAATTAAAACACACCACCTAATAAAATTACTTTCACTAAAAGGAAGACAGAAGAAAGGAAAGAAGATAGAGACAATCATAAAACAACCAGAAAACATGTAAAAATAGCAGGAGTAAGCCTTTACTTATCAATGATAACAATGAATGTCAATGAACTAAATCTCCAATAAAAAGATATAGAGCAGCTGAATGGATTAGAAACAAGATCTAATGATCTATTGCTCACAATAAACACACTTCACCTATAAAGATGCACAGACTGAAAATAAAGAAATGAAAAGAGATATTCCATGCAAATGAAACCGTAAAAGAGCATGAATAGCTATACTGATATCAGACAAAATAGATTTTCAGACAAAAAATGTTAAGAGAAAAAGAGCATAATTATATAATAACAGGATCAATTCAGCAAGGAATGTATATATATCACACATATAGCACACATATATATGTATGCATTACATATATATGTGTGTATATATATGCATCAAACACTGGAGCACCCAGATGTATAAAACAAATAACCAAATAGATAAACAGAACTCAATGAAATAGGGCTGCAGACTTTGACACCCCATGTTCAGCATTGTACAGATCATTCAGACAGACAGAAAACCAACAAAGAAACACTGTCTTTAATCTTTATTATAAATTAAATGGACCTGATAGATTTTTATAGAATATTGTATCCAATGGCTACAGACATTCTTCTCTTAAGCACAGGAATTTTTCTCAATTTTTTTTAAACTGAAATCATATCAAGTATTTTCTTCCACCACAATGGAATAAAATTAAAAATAAATAACAAGAATAACTTTGGAAGCTACATAAAAACATGAAAATTAAACAATATGCTCCTGAATAACCATTGGGTCAATGAATAAATTTAGGAAAAAAATTTACAAATGTTTTAAAACAGCTGATAATGGAAACACAATGTACTGAAATATATGGGATAAAATGAAAGCAATACTAAGGGGAAAAATTATAGCAGTAAGTACCTACATTTAAAAAGTTGAAAAACTTTAAATAAACAACCTAATCATATGTCTTAAAGAACTAGCAAATCAAGAGCAAACCTAACCCAAAAGTAGTAGAAGAAAAGAAAAAATAATGATCGGAGAAGAAATACATGAAATTGAAAAAAAAAAAAAAAGTACAAAAGAGGAACAAAATAAAAAGTTGTTTTTTTTTTGAAAATATAAACAAAATCAAATAACCTTTAGCTAGACTAAGAAAAAAAGCAAGGCCCAAATAAATAAAATCAGTGATTGAAAAGGACACATTACAACAGATAACACAGAAATGCAAGTAATTTTTAGAGGCTACTATGAGAAGCTATATGCCAATAAATTGGAAAACCTAGAAGAAATGCATAAATTCCTAAACACATACAATCTACTAAGATCAAACCATGGAGAAATTTATCTGGTATATCTTTACATTTTGCATGACTTCTTATAAGAACTGTTTTATAAATTCTTGGATTATTTTCTTTGTCTAATGTTTTTCTCCACAATTAAAATACAAAATTCAGACCTGAAAGCAGACATACACACACACGCGCGTGCGCACACACACACACACACATGCACATCCACAGAAACTTCATCGTTTCCGAGAAGAAAATTTGAGCGACACAATTTTAATAAATATATTTTACCTCTCCAATAATTGGTGTACTTCCATCTGACTCATTTATCCACACATGTTGTGCGTTTCCCCTCTCATAGGATGCATATGTTGTTCCATTGGCACGTCGACCTATGGAAATTGCAGGATCCTAATAATAGAAAGAAGAAACTATGCAAAAATCTATTAACTTACACATGTGTAGACACTAAAAATGTATTAATGTATAATTGGTTATTACCAAGATGATGACATATTTTTGCCCATGGTTATGTAAATCTTGCACAAATTGAGGGAGTCCGTTAAATGCAACTTGATCATAAGTAAAGTCTTTCTTGTCTTCCATGTAGTCAATATCAGTGACCTGTGTATCCTGAAAGTTAGAAGATTGTACTTCAATACATAGTACTGAAAGAGCTCTCAATCAGGTCAATCTTTAACTCCAATGAATGTGTGTTATAAACATAATCTTTAAAAAATAAATGAACGTCCATCCTTTTCATTTCACTAAAGAAGCAATTGTATTGTTCGTAAAACTGGCTTTTCTAATTATTAAGTACAAAAGCATTAAGTGATTATTCATATTTTTCAGTGATAATGACTAGATATGCATTGTTTTTATATATGTAGATTTCAATGCACAAAAATCAAAAACTTATACATTTCAGCATTTTTTGAAAATATATAGACTCTAAAATTAAGGTCTACTTTTAAAACTAAAAATGATTTTGTTCACAGTGGAATATGTATTCTGTTCTAGTATAACTAACAATCGGTTCTTCAAAAGCATATATTTGTACTTTCAGGAGGCAAGGTCATTACATATGAGATGAAATATACTTTACAATTAAAAGGTAGCCTTGTAATTATATTATATAATGCATATAGTAGATATTCGTGACAATTTCCTATAGCTATTATTATGTGACAATATTTAACTCAAGTTATATATTCCCACGAACCCTTCCTTCTACTTACAAATGGTATGCCAGCTTCTCGGTTTCTCCTTACCACTTCTTTCACTACATCTAGTGATTTATAATTCCAGCGACTTAGTTGGAATCCAAGACTCCAATATGCTGGCATTGCTGGTAGTCCAACAAGCTTAAAGTAAATGAGAATATAATAAGTTTGAGTAGAAAAAAATATAGTTAACATTAATAACCAAGGTTAATGTGCCTTTTATTTTCTTATATCTCTAATATTCTTTTAACTTTATATAATTTAAACAAACAATTAATGTTACCTGGATTCTAAACAATTTCCTATTCTATTTGAATGTGTTATGAAATTTTTAACAAGTTCAAGTCTTGTACTTCATGTTTTAGTTTGTGTTTAAAAATTAGAAAGTGCAGGATACCAAAAAGGAGCATTTGCCGAGATATGTTTCATCTATTGTAGAAAGTTAAATAAGAGAATACAAGAAAAACAACAAATAAATGATAAGATAAAAGGGAAAATTTTCCACCACAATCCTACTTTCTATTACAAGTCACCATATAAGAAAAACAGAAAAGATGTTTGAAACTACAGAATTTCTGTTTACCTACATTTTGGTACTTATCTATCTCCTGGTTTGCAAAAATGTTAATAAAATATATGTTCTGCAGTCCTCCCACCCAGTTATTGCGTAGACTCTTTCTTATTCACATGCGGCACCACAGCTTCATTTCTTCCTCCTGGGGACAAATGGATTGCCATCTCTTCCTATTTCTATAGTGGCCCAAGCAAGCTCAGTGCAAGAGAATATCAGTGTCACGTTACAATGGATGATATAATTTTGCACATGGAAATTTGGATGTAACTGGTGTTATTTTTTTCCACTAAAAAATGAGTATTAGGTTATACGTGATGCACAATCATACTTGACATAAAAATTTTTCTTTGGTTTAGACATATATATATATATTTTTATATATGTATAGGATCCATGGTTTCTAGGTAACAATCAAGAAATTAATTACTCATGTTGTGTTATTGTTTTCTATTCAAATGAAATACTAAACCTATTTCAAACTTGGTATCAGATAAACCTGATATCAAATAAAGCTTTCAAGAATTAGTATTTTTTATACCATACTCCTAAACACCATATGTCCCATAAAATTAAAGATTTAGACATGTGATTGAAATTTCTTTTTATATATGTGTGAAGAATCAACATACATGCTGACATAAATTTCTTCTCATATATATGTGAAGAATCAACATATATGTAACAATACTTTTTTTGAAATAGTTTGACATTCTGCCGACTTTACTCAACATGTGGGAGATAACTATGCCAGCTGATGTTTGACAGTTGACATGTCAAAGAGTAGTGTTTCTCCCTCTTGTTCATGTGATAACCACACACACAGTCTATATGTAGACCAGCCCAGAACTATAATTATGATTTTATATTAGAGAGACTGTAAATGTTGTGTGTTTCTTTTCTAAATTTTACATTTATAAACATAAATTTGGGAATGATTACACATTGTAAATGATTAAACAGCAAAAAACCCTAGCTACTCTCATTTCAGATTTTTGGATCATAATTTTAAAAGTTTTTAATAGTAATCATCCTTTGAGAACATTTTTGCATATGGGAATTTTATGTCAAAAGATATATCAAGAAAATAAGATTTTTAAAATAGGCATAATCTTAAAATCTTATACCAATGAAAATAATTTTCTTTTCCATTATAACACCAGGAATCATATATATCAACAGTTAGAAGAGAGAAATTACGTGAAAGTTTTAGAATCATCTTCAGTGTAGGTCCTGGATTCCCCAGCTCTCTAAAGCCCATATTGAGCTCCGGTATACAAGATGTTACTTAATATATAAATAAGAGTTGCCTAGATAGTGACTTGAGATGTAAAGTTTTAGACTAGGTTTCAAACTCAACCCTCTGAAGGCCCCAGGATAGGAGTCAATTTTCCTGGAGTTTACCTACTATGAATTTCTAGTTAGATTCATCGGTCTTCCCCCAACTCAGTTACCTCTAGGGTTTTGACCAAAAGAATATATGACCTATACATTTATTTCCTACTCTCAGTGTTAAATAAGATCGTTCCTTTTGCTTTACTCCATCATATAAAGTCATGAATAAGTAAATATTTAATATTCAACATCTCAATGAAATCCAGTTCTTGAACTCAGCTGCCTAGAAGTAAGAAATTTTCAATTCAGAAACATAGAAACTTGAGTATATATAGAGTTCATTGTATAGGTGAAAAACTAAAACCACCCAGCTGCATCTTAAATATGTTAAGATTTTCAAAAACATTTAGCTAAGAGGCCCCTAATGTGTAAAATAAAGTCATCTAAATATGTGGTCATGTTAGATGAAATAAAAGTATGCAGAAAAAATTTTATAAAATAGACCTGAAACACACCTGTTGATACTGTTGAACTACTTGTTCCGGTGTATCCCCTAGAAAGATGTAAAAATCCAGAATGCCACCAGTAACTCTATATGTTACTATTGGAGTAGGCTGGATAAAAATCTCTACAAAATAAAATTGGGAAACTTATATGTAAATCGTGAAAGGGCTTATAGCAATTAATTGCAAATTCCATTTAAATTAATTTGTATTAACTACATTATTTTACAATATTTTGAAATAATTAAGAAATAATGAAATATTGAATGCAGGAATAACATAGGGAAAAAGTAAAACGCCAACATGTCTGAGGCTTATAATAAAATGTCCCAGCTATTTTCTTTCACAGATGGTGGCAAAAGCTCCCCCTGGATATTGCGTTGCAAAGGGTTGGTTGCAAAGGATTAGTTCTCTGACCACCAAAAGATGTTTCTCTAAAACTGCGTTTTTAATTAGTCATTTAAATTGAAGATTCTCTGAAAGGTCATATTATCACATATTAACTTCTAAAGGACAAAGTGTCAAAAGTTTTAATTTAACTTTTCTAAATATAAGACACAGTAACTGACTGGATAACCATGTAATAAACTGATCTTGCTGAAATGTGATTAATTTCTTCAATTTCTTATTATCATCAATTCACCTATTAAATAGATATTATACTCATAATATTAAAAACTAAAATACTACATTATATGAATTATGATGAACTAAAAAATTTACTCTTCTATTTCCATAGACATCTTTTTAATTTTCATTTGTAGTGGCATGTTTACTTATCTAGACAAATGAGATTGAGGGAATGAAAATACCCATTGGCATGGATATGTTTCGGTAATCCTCTGAAAGGAAAATAAAGTGCCTGAATGCCACAACATAGCGTACTCTCCCGTATGCAAAAATTGATTTTCTCTTTAATTTCAAAATCTACTTATAACAATTTCATATGTTAATATTAACTATAATAGAGTTTGCTCTGACATACAATATGCATGATTGAAATAGAGCACTTAAAACATTTCAAGTGAAATCTATAAATATATTATCAAATAAATTATTCTTACCCATTGCATTGCTATTCATTAAGAAAACACCAAATGACTTTCCAGATGTATCTTCAATACACATAAAGAATGTTTGATGGCCATATAAATTATTATTATTCTATAAGTCAAGAATTTGAAAATAAAATTTTCAAATATATTTAAAACAAAAAGATTATATATTTTATATGCTCTTCATGAATTAATTTGTTACTATAATTTATTTCCCATGTTTCTATACTAATTGTCTTCACTATACATACCAATGAAACATTATAGGTAAAACAAAACTTCAAACTTTTCATTATTAATATAGTAATGTATAAAATATATAACATATACTATTAATATATTACTTAACTGTCCTGTTTTATTATAATTACATTAATTTTAATAACATATGCCCAGGTGGGAGGATCTCGAGGTCAGGAGATCAAGACCATCCCGGCTAACATAGCGAAACGTCGCCTCTACTAAAAATGCGAAAAATTAGCTGGGCATGGCGACATGCACCTGTAATCCCAGCTACTCGGGAGGCTCAGGCAGGAGAATCGCTTGAACCCAAGAGGCAGAGATTGCAGTGAGTCCAGATCACACCACTGCGTTCCAGCCTAGGTGACAGAGCTAGACTCCATCTCAAAAATAAATAAATGAAATAAAAAATAAAAATAATTACTTAGTCATGATAAGGTAATGGCATGTTTATCAATTAGGCCTCATGTATGCCCAAGGTACTGCAGGAGCTTCCAAAATGATATGTACCCTCATAAAAATTTAGTAGTCTGTTTCTTGAGAGCTGATGAGGAGTTGACATGATAGAGACAAACTGGAAATACACTGATAAGGTGAAAGGAAAAAGACTTCCTGACTAAGTGGATATGGATTTTTAAAGGAAAGAATGTATGGAAATCAGCTCTGACATTCTCACTCTGGTGTTAATTAATTATTCTCACTCTGCTGTAAATAGAAATTAGTAAAATTCATTAGAAATTCTGTACCAAATGAAACTCTTTAAAACAACTACTCATTGGCTTATTTTTGATATAGAAACAGCATTGCCAATTAAAAAGAAATAACTGACAAACATTTGACCCAAGTCAATCATGAATCAAAAATATTTTTTAAAGGTATGATGTTTGCTCTCCAAAATCTCACATTTTGAGCAACAAACATAGAAACAAACACATACAGGAGTAACGCACTAATATGATTATTATACTAAGTCAAGTATAAAGATAAAGACTAAGTCCTTATTGGAGAGTTTGGGAGTTCTTACAAGACCAAATTTCGGTTGAGAGCTGAATGATATATTACATGAGTGATGAAGAACATTAGTTTTCTGTACTTATCAGAAAAAAAAAAAAAACAAACTGTGCAAAGATTTGAAGTTATGAAAAATGATCATATATTATAGAACAATAAGAAGGACAGAGATGCATGAGATAGTATCTGGTAGCTAGGCAGACATTATATTATATGAAGACATGTAAAACAGTGTTTGGAATTATTCTAGTGCAATGGCTAGCCATTGATGGATATAAGTAGAAGGGTGAGTTGAAAAGGAATCATAAAATATGATCATGAAAGTCAAAATAAACCATTTATAAACTGGAAATCCTGTGAAAAACTTCACAAAATCTGTTAGTCACTGAGTCCGTTTAAAACCTATCAATTGTCACTCTCAAGCTAAACAAGCTTCTGTATTGGTATCAGTGACATTCAAATAGTTTAGTTGATCAGTTAAAATAAATGATGTTTACAAATATGCTAAGATTATCATCTGCTGCACTATAATGATTACATTTATAACAAGAAAAATAGTTTCTTACATCACCAGGAAGTTGATCTCGAGTAAAAATTGGCCATGTTTTCCAGTATAAATCATGACGAAATCTCTTATGAACCTGTTCCCCAATACCATAAATGTAATCACTTGGAAGACGGGTTGAGATCTGTAAGTACTGGTCAGAGTACACTAAGGGACCAATGGTGGTGTCAAACCTGCACCATAAAAGAAATAAATAATCATGTGTATATATATGATTATATATATATATACATACATATATATATATATATATATATATATATATATATATATATATATATATATATATATATAAATGTTCTACCAGATACAGGTTTATGCTAACATTATCCAGAATATTTCATTTTAAACACACCGCTGGTTAGTTTGGTCACTTCTTAGAAACACACAAATTACCCCATAAAAAATATTTGTTCACTGCATCGACACAATTTTTGCCAATATCTTTCACATCCATTTCTTCTTTACTTTTCATCACAAGTTTAAAGCATAACTACCATTATCAATCACATTTCACAGATGACACAAACTGGGATAATTAACTGATGTTTTTAGGGACCACAAACTGGTAGGCAGGAGAGCCAAGTTTCAAATCCAATTCTGCTTGCTCTAGGTACCAGATTTTAAAATACAGTATTTTACTGGCTTCCACACTAAAAAATTAAGCTTGAAAGCATTTTTACCCTAAAAAAGTTTAATGTTTTATGCAGGTGAAATAGGTACTACAAGAAATGCTAAATGACGTTTAAGATTTGTATGCTTTTATTTTTATTCACAATTAGTCATTGTATATACAGTCAGCCCTCCATATCTGTGAGTTCTGAATTCATGGATTCAAACAACAAGGGATGGAAATTATTTGAGGTGGGGGGGAAAGAATGATGTATCTATACTAAATATATACAGACATTTTTTTATTATCATTCTTCACTAAACAATATAGTATAACAATTATTTACATATAATACACATTGCATTCATTATCATAAGTAATTTAGAAATGATTTAAGTATACAAGAAGATGTGCGTAGGTTATATGCAAATACTACACAATTTTATATAAGGAATTTGAGCATCCATGGATTTTGGTATACTCAGTGGGGGAGCGGGGGTTGTCCTGAAAGCAGTCTCCATGGATACTGAGGGAGATCTGTGTTAATGGGATACAATGTGATGTTTTGATACACATGATTTGATGATAAAACTAATTAACGTATCCATCACCCTACATACTTTTTACTGCAAATATTTAGAATTTATAGTAGTCTCTTAGTACTTTTGCAAGATACATTAAATTATTATTTTACTATTAACTATAGTCACCATGTTGACTGGTCTCAAAAACATGTTGTTTCTGTCTAATCATTTGATCAACATCTCCCCATTCTCTTACACTCCCAGCCTCTGGAAACCATAATTCTGCTTTCCGCTTCTATGATTTCAATATGTTTTAGATTCCACTTATAAGGGAGATCATACAGTATTTGTCTTTCTGTGCCTGGCTTATTTCACATGGCATTTAATATTTTTATGATTTAACACAAAGTCATTAACAAAAGTACTAAAATACATTTAGTAAGAGTAATTGCTGAGATTTAATCTTGACAATTGCTTTATTAGCAATTCTTGGTGATACAATGGCATTTATCTTGAAACCATTCATAGGAAATTACTAAATCTCTTGCACCTACACACCTCATACAATCATAATGAAGGTGTTCAGTCTATATTGGATTCTACATATATATAAACTATTTTAATATTAATATGGGAACTAACTCCTCTTTCATCTTTGAATAGTAACTGTCTGATTCTACAAACTGGCAACAAAATGTGATAAATATAGGGGGAAAGACACAAGAGCTATTCTATGTATGTACAAATATATGCAAGACTAGAGTTGCATTAGTGAAGCTCTCCACCTTCATCTTTGTTCAACCTTTATTTGTAGATTCTGATTTATGTTCCAGCATCTTTCATCCACAAGAAACCAAACTCCTTTATCACTGTAATCTTTATAAACCTATCCACCTACCCTCTTTTGGGAGGAAATTTATTTCTAGAGAAAATGTCTTGAAATTAAGACTTTCCAATTCTATAATAACAGAATAAACTCATATAATTGTAAAATAATATACTTACAAAATTTTAGCATTGCTTTTCCTAAAAACTTGAATGCTAAATGGGTTTTGGGTAACCTTAACATCATACAGTGTATCAGAAACTGTGGGTCCAGTAAACTCTTTTACGTACTGATGAGGAACTTCATATCTTCTATTATTTGGATCAGTAATCTGGAAAGATTTAAGCAAGTTAGCATTACTTGATTCTAGACTTTTATTTAATATTCCATTTCTGAACTATTAAATGCAAGTTCTAAACTAGAAATAACATGGTGATTAGTTTCATAGAAGAGTATTAAATCTATTCAGAACCTTAATTTTAACATTTTTGAGTGGCTATGCACAAAGTGTATAAATATTAAAGAAATACATAGATTTAGCCGGTTATTAAGTATTATGTATAAAATTAAGTACAGATTTTAATTGACTGATATAAAAATGACAGTATTACCAAATATTGATTACTGAATACTAGTAATCAATCACTGTATACTAGTAAATCAAGACACTAAATACTAGACCTTTGTGAAGTTAATCATTCACAATGCTTTTCAATGTTTGGGTCCTTATATAACTGTAATAAAGATAAGAATCTTATCCATAAAGATAAGAAATTTTGTTTAAAAAATTTTAGAGAAACTAAAAAGAAGTACTGAAATAAAATTGAATCACTGAGAAAAAGAAAAATTTGGTTTCCGTGAAATTATTGCTAAAAAGGTGATGTACAAATAATTTGGTGCTGTTTTTACTTCCAAATTTTTATACTAGTAAACTACATTCTAAAAAAAAAGGAAGAATCGTACTTTTTAAAACCATGAATAAAATTTATAATCAATGAAAGTATTATGTTGCATGTATAAAACACTAACACTTTTCTCAAATTAATTTTAGATTAATCTTCTATCATAGACTGTAGTTTAAATTATAAAAAAATTTAAATGTTTCTTGAGAACGTTTATTTTCTTCAAGGCACTGAGCTAAATATTTTGCATGAATGATATTATGTAAGTCCCCCAAAAATAAGTGCAGAGCACACTATTATTATTTGTACATTATATTTGCGTAAACAATCTGAGAGAAGTGCAGTTTAATTAATCCTTCCCCTTGGAATAAATATTTCTCAAGAGAGAAAATGTATTTGTAGGAAGAAAGGTGTGTTCATCAAATGTCTCACTGCAAGCGCCACCTCCCGGATTCTTGTCATTCTCTTGCCTCAGCCTTCCCAGTAGCTGGGACGACAGGCGCCCACCACAACGCCCGGCTAATTTTTTGTATTTTTAATAGAGACAGTGTTTCACCGCGTTAGCCAGGATAGGCTCCATCTCCTGACCTCGTGATTCGCCTGCCTCGGCTTCCCAAAGTGCTGGGATTACAGGCATGAGCCACGGCTCCCAGCCCATCAAATGTCTTTTAGTATTAAATCTTCTTTGAAAACCTTAAAAACCGAACCTTGAACCGGAAACGATTGGGTGTCTGATTTTGAGTTGTGAAGAGAACACTGTTGATGTCATTTCCAAATAGTGTAGGTGAAGGTATCCTGTTTAATTTGGCTTCAAGTCCTTAAAGAATAAAAAGAGCTGCCATGAGTGACTTGATTTATAATGTTAACAATTATTAAATATATTTATGTTACTGTATTTACCACAGATGAGTACCTTTTAAATTTGTTACAATCATGCAAAAATAAGAAATTTGAACATTCTCAGGAACGTATTTCTTATTTGATTCTATTTAAGGTATTTTTCCAAAGAAAAAATTAAGACACATTTTTGCTTCACTTACAATGTATCATATTGAGTCAACACGATAGAGGACTTCTTACCAATACTTGTTGTTGTCGTTTCTTGAGCATTATAACCATGATTATCAACGAAGAAGCACCAAGGAATAAGAGAGTCATTCCATGGCCTCCAGCAGCAGCCTCTCTGTGCACAAATTCCCTGACAAAATAGTTTAAAAGGAATTATATCATTAGTACCATTATCAGATGTCCCAGTCTCTATTTTTCCAATGAATGAATATTTTTAAATAATCTAATTTTTTCAAATGTGTAATATGGTAAAATAGCATTTGCTCTTTTGTTTCCTTTACTTGGAAGAAATACATTTAATAAATTGAATTAATTACACCCTGTCAGAAATTTATGACCTGAGATGTGATTATTAAAATCACGTATCTATACAAATTTTTGTAAGCTCACATATTTTAAAGGTATCTGATCTCCAAACAATTATAATTTATTCTGTTGTCATGGTATTTATATGGAAGAACTGAAATATTTATTTTGTACTAATTATGTATCAAGCTGAAATTTAAACTAGAAGGATGAAAACATGGCCCTGAATTTAAAACCACTTAAAATGTGTAAGGGATTTAATTCTACCTACTTACTAGTTCAATATTTAATTAAGCTATCTTAACTAGTTTATGTGCCAGTATCACAAGTAGTTGCTGCAATTGCATTCAATTAATAAAGCAAAATACTGAATTCTCAGTAATTTTATTATCCATATGAAATATTATGTGAAGCGAAAGAAAAATTATAAATGTTTATATATAAATAGTTTAGCTAAATATTGATGCTATGCATGAACAGCAGTAATTACAAGTCTTCTTTCTATGTAAATTTAATAGTATGACACACTTTTGTAATTCGAAAAATTGTAGGATTTTCCCCTTTGCTTACTTTCCATGAAAATAAGTTCTTAAAAGCCTCCATTTTAATCAGCTGAAAGTGTGCACCAACCTTTCTGCTATTTCATCCTCAAATTAAAATGGCACCAGATACAGACACACACACACATATATATAATATATATAGTATAGATACTATATATTTATATATTTTATATAATATTTAAATAGCTAAGCATATGAAATATATGTACATTTATTGTATATAAAATATAGATTTTATATATTCATTTATATATTAAAGTATATATTATATATAAAATATATATTTATATTAAATAAAAATAAACATATTTTTATTTTTATGTAAAATAAATATATATATTATTATATACATATAAAATTATATATAATATATTTAAATATAAAATCTCTCTAAACACCTTATATACATATATGTGTGTGTTTGGGTATATATTTATATATTTATACCCAAACACACATACACACATATATATTGCAAACTGGGGTACAATTGGATCTAATTACTTATTAGAGTCTAAAGTGTGTGCAACTTTTGATCAGGCAAGTTTATCTTCGGTTGTCTAACCTGAAGAAATACTCCTAGCAATACAAAGAGACAATTGTACAAAAAAATATTATTTACAGCAGTCTCTACGAAAGATTTGTATATAAAAGTCTAAATACATTTACATAAATACATATATAAACACATAAAGGTGCTAAGTTTAAAAAATAAAATGAAAGAAATAAGCACACTATAATCACAATTTAAATAATTAAAAAGTATAGAGTAAAACAGGCTTACGTTCATTTCCTGAAAATATACCATATTATTTTCCTATGTCTTTCATAACAACCTTGGAAAAGGTGCCTTAAGGCAATAAAAATCTACTCTCTTACCGTACTGGAGACTATAAGTCCTAACTCAAGGTCTCAGCAGAGCCATGCTGCCTCCAAAGGCTTCACAAAATAATTCTCCCTTGTCTCTCTCTAGCTTCTAGTGGCTCCTGGCAATCCTTGGCATTCCTTGGTTTATAGATGTATTTTTCCAATTTCTGCTTCCATTTCACATGGCTTTCTTCCCTGTCTGTTTCTGTGTGTGGTTCCTTCCTCTTATAAGGACATTAGTCATTCAACTCATGGCCCAACTTAATTCACTACGACTACATCTTAACTAATTGCTTCTGGAAAACTGTATTTCCAGATAAGGTCATATTCCACGACTCCAAGTAGATATGAATTTTTGGAAAACATTATTTAACCTACTACATATACACACCAATATATTAATTAAAAATGTATATCCCTGTTGTTGCTTTAAAAATATTGGTAATTTTAGTTTATCTTATGAAGATTTTGATACTTGTTATTTATGTTTAGTTGTCCTTCCTATTTTTCAGGGTTTCAGGCATTTTCCTCATTATTTTTAATTTCTCATCTAATTATTTTCCTTTTGGCTTCATTTGACACAGTTAAACTCTAGCAAATAAAAGTATAATAAATTTATCATATTGTAACATATTTCATCTATGTGATATACAATTATAAGTGATTATATACATTAAATGTAATAATTTTATATGTAGTAACATATAATCTGTATACAATACATAGATATGTATATTCACTGTATTGTGCCCCCAAAATTCATATGTTGAAGCTCTAACCCCCAATGTGAAGGTATTTGGAGATAGGTCCTTTCAGAGATTAATTAAGTTTAAATAAGAATATAAGGGTGGGTCCGTAATTCATTGGGACTGGTGTTCTTATAAGAGAAGGAAAAGACAACAAAGACCCCTCTCTCTCTGCACAAAGAGGAAATACTCATTGTGAGGACAAAATGAGAAGGCAGCTGTCTACAAGCAAGAAAGAGGCCTCACTAGAAACCAACATTGATGATACCTTGGTCTTGGATGTCTAGCTTCCAAGACTGTGAGAAAATAATTGCTATTGTTTAAGCTACCTATTCTGTGGAATTTTGTTATGGCAGCCTGAGCTAATGCACTTTGCATGGAATTATGGCTGTTTCCGAGGTAACCATTTGATTATTCTATATTTTCTCATCATTGTGCACTAAGTAAATATGCCCTTTCTAATATACAATAAACATGCCATTTCTAGTATACAATAATTTATACAGTAAGTTTAATATAACTTATTTTCAAATATTTAACAATCATGATCTATCCTCATGTATATGAAAATCCAAGATAAATCTTTTTTTTAAATTAAGGAAATTTTTCGAAAATCATTACTTTAACCAATTTCAATCTCTATCACTACATTTGGAACAAATAATATTTAGTCAGATAGAATGCTTCTTATATTTAAAAGAGTAAGTGTATATATTTAAGATGAAAATTATTGCTTTAGTTGATCACTTAAGATGGTGGAAAATTAACTTTTGAAGTATTTTAAAGAATCTTTAAGGTATTTAAAGAAAAGTATTATTAAAGATACATAATTATAAATAACAACAACAGCAGCAACAACAAAAAAACCCTGAATGACAAAGTTTGAATAAAAATCATATTTGAAAATTGCAACATCTCCTAAAGCAGAAAAAGGCAAATATGTAGGCCCATTTTCTAATTTCAGGTAGATTTCATTTTTCATTCCTTTATTATTTACTTTTTAAATCCATTTCATATAATAGAAAAATACAACCTTGAAAATTCATCCACTTAGAGAAAATTATGACATGCTCGTTAAAGAACAGTGACTACTGAGTTCATGAAACATGAGCTCACATTGAACTTTGCATACTACTATTCTAATTCCAGTTTTGCCTGTAAACTAGCAAAGTGACACGGGAGTATTAATTTAGCCTTGAACAACACTCTAAGCTTCCATATAAGTCCAGAACTTTATGAATAAGGTACCACTTAAATGATAATCTCTTTAAAATCATTTTGTTAAGTTGCACTTTCCTAGTTAAAAATGTCAAGAAAATACTCAAATTCATTTGAGATATACTAAGTTCAACTTTTAAAACTGTAAAGTTGTCATTTATTGGCTGAAGTTTAACTTGTTTACTTCACAAATATAATTTATTTCACACTGAAAACATTCCTCAGCAATCTAGCAATCTGTTTAAGTTGATAGTAAAGACTAATAGTAGGCAACAAAACTAGAAACCATTGACTTTCAAATGTTGTTTCCCTATAAGACCTTCAAAACCCATATTGTTCCTCATAGAATTCTATGTTCAACTTCAATCATTTTTTTTCCTTCTTTCTTTCCTTCTTTTTCTCTTTCTTTCTCTCTCTCTCTCTTTCTTTCTTTCCAGATGGAGTCTCACTCTGTTGCCCAGGCTGGAGTGCAGTGACTCAGTCTCAGCCCACTGCAAGCTCCACCTAAGAAGGTTAAGTAAAGAGAATATCTGGCCACTTTCCTCAGTGTATCACAGTAAATACTATGTTATTTAGCTATTCTATCAGTGGGTAAGCTATAGGACCTACTATTTATAGTATTACTCTAAGGAAAATCTCATGTCTTTCAAATTTGTTTGTGGCAAATTAATTAGAAAATAATATGCTTAGTATGATGTAGGGAAGATAGAATAGGAACAAAATAAATTTTATAGTTTATTCAGTTAATTTATGTGTGGTAAAGTGGAGTGGAGAAAGTGAAATTTATAATTGCATATCATATTTGCAAATGCAAATATTTGCAAACTGTCAGTACATAGAGTCAGCCCTCTGCATCTGTGGATACAGCAAACTGTGAATCAAAAATATTTCAAGGAACAAAAAATACCAACATGGTAATAAAAATAATGTAAACAAAAAACAATACGGTATAACAATTATTTGCATAGCATTTACATGGTATTAGATTTATAAATACTCTGCAGATGATTTAAAGTATACAGGAGAACGTGCATAAGTTAGATGCAAATACTGCCATTTTAAATAAGATATTTGAACATCTGCAGATTTCGATATCCTCAGAAGTCCTGGAACCAATTCCCCGAGGATACCCATGAAGGACTGTACATATACACCCACACACATAGACCTTTATTCCCACACAGATTTGTGGGGGAAAAAAGGAAGATTGAACGCGGGTTACATGAATCCAATTGGTTACCGCTAATTTTATCCATTTTCTCTTCTTCACTGCTAATTGTTAAATTAAAAACAAATAATAATTTTCATAAAATGAGTATCATTTTATGTTCCACAGATACTTCTTAATGCTATCATTACAAACACTCTATTGGAACATACATACCATCTCTTAAATGTTCTATATTGTCAAAGGTATACTTTCTTCAAGAAGTAGATTTGAGATGATAGAATTTCATGAAGATGTATAAAATTAACAATAACTTGTTAAATATGGATGAATATTAACTTGTTAGTTTAAATTGAGCAGAGATAAAGGAAAGCAAACTCAGTAACTTCTATTATCTATCATTTTTAATAGAGAGCTATGATAAAAAGATAAATACAGCCTAATTTATGTCTAGCTCTTCATTAAATAAGATTGATCCTATATTGAACAATTATCTTAATATAATAATTTATATATCATTAAAAATAGTAAAGACTTTTGTTGCAGACCTCTGTTGGGAATTGTTCTGGAATGCAGTTTATTCTCACATTGACAGGATCATTTAACACATTTGGACATTTTCCTGAATCAGAAGGATTCGTAGTCGTACGAGTAATAGCTGGAGTTGAAGTAGATTCACTAATTTCTGGCGGAGGAAAAAACTCAATAAAATAAAACATGACATTAAATTAATTTTCTCAGATTTTTCAAGTAACAAGTATTTTTTGACATAATACATGAATTCATATAAAATAAAAATTTTAAAATAAATTTTGCATTTAAAAAAGACCCACAAATTCAAGCACTAGTCATCAAAAGGAAAAGATCCAATCATACTTTTAAAATTGACAGTGCAGAATCCTATTGACTTTTTCTTCAGAAATACAAAATATATTTACAAAAGGACTTGGTGTAGATTCAAAACGTAACAAAATATACATTCATACTGTATTTACAATTTGTACTTTACAGCTCAAGAAACAAGATGGAGCAATATGATTTGCGAAAAGCCTAAAGAGAAGGTGAGAAGAAATTAGAGAAGAGGAAAATAGGTGAAAGTACGTACTTTCAAGGGAATAATTTGATAGGTAGAGTAGAGAAAGCTGGAATAACAAAGAATGGTAGATACCAACTCCATATAAATAACATTCCAGCAACGAGATATCATTAAAATCTATTGCTTCATAGTGGAGTAAGCTCTCAGTTTCTGGAAGTAGGCAAAACAAAAGACTACCAGGAATAAGAAACGCTAACTATAGTCTAGAAGATAATGTGTAACATCCTTTACAAGGCTGGTTTGCTCAAGAGAGAATAATGAAGAGATTCAGCGTTCCGTATGTACCAACTCTAAATTAGAATTAAAATATTCAGAAAAAGATAATTAAACTATCCAAGTCTTTTTTCAACTTTCCTCTAACTGCCTTTCTCATACAACCTCTCTCTCCTTAAAATACAATCTAGTCAGAAGAAAGAATATATGCTCAAATCCTCATTTCCTTTGCAAGTGTGCAAAGGCTGGAGCAAAAACCCAGGTTTTCCCACTAATGAGATGATGCTCAGGCAGTAAGCTATTATTCCACCTTACATTAACGATATAATCCCTTTGCCTCTTTGCTCTTTGTCAAGTAGCTAGGGAAGGCAATTAATGTCAAAGAACATGGATTCCTTAATTACAATAGCTCGTCATTGAAATAACTGGAATATAATGAATACAAAAGGTTGGAGTAGTTGTGTAACTTACCCTGGATTTTTCTATGAGTGTTTCGTCTTACACAGATTATTTTTTAAAACCTATAACTATTGTGGAGTAAATTCCTCCTAACTTCACGATAATGTAGACATGCTTTTAATGTACTACTTACCTTCAACAGCAGGTGTCTTAGTTGCTAAAACAACAATTAGGGCAATAGCTATTATAGTAACTATGACAAAGAGGGCAATCAGAGAGATTTCTAATCCACTAAATTTCTTTCTTGCCATCTAAAAACAGAAAATAATATGTATTTAAAATGTAAAATATATAACTATAATAAACCACCAATAATTCTCATGAAATTACATACATTCTTTTTTTTTTTTTTTTTTAGTAAGTACAATGCAGAGTGGCAGACAGCACTTACATAACATCCTAAATTAAGCACCCACTTAATAATATATTAAGCATGTACTTAATAACTTGTAACTTATCCTGATATAAAATGTAAGCAATACATGCAATTTAAAGTAAAAAGAATGAATTACTGATGTGCATTATAGTAGTAGTACGCTGAGATGAAAATATAGATGGAAAAAATATATTCAAGTAGGTGTGCGTTGCCTTCTCATTTAGAGCATTTTGCTAGGCAAAGGCTTCCATTTGCACTGTTTCTCAATTCTCACAACAATTCTATGAAAGAAATAGTTATTCACATTTTACGAATTAGGAACTTTAAGCTTAAGAGAGAATAAGTTATATTTCAAAGTTAAAATCTTCAGTTTTTTTCTTGAACTCTCGTCTCTCTAATTCCAACACTACTTTCCACAATGATATTGTCAAAACGAACATAAATACATATGTTTGATAGAACAGTATATATTTGCGAGTTCCTACTCTGTTTAAAAGTCTTTTGAATTATCATTAAGTTCCTCCATCAAACAGAAGCAAATTAGATATACAAAACTCTCATATCAAAAATGTATATTTATTATTAGATGGCATTAGACTTTTGAGGTAGCATATAGAAGATACCCAAATGTAGACTGGAAAGAACACTTCTACCATAATTATCTGAAAGCATATTTGTTTAATTTAATTTTGACCACATATATCTTATTTTTCTTAGTTCTCAGGTTTCCATGGATTATCTGTGTTCCACAATTTTAATATAAATCTTAATTCAAAGACATATTCCAAAGTAGAACTTAGAATTTCTACAATAAATGCTTTAATAAATTACTGGGTTTAAAACCAATTTTTTTTTTTTTTTTTTTTTTTTGGTCTCACAATGGTCCCTGTTCTGTAACTGTGTCAACTCAAGTACCCAGTTTTCCCAACCTAAACATCTATTTTTTCCTTCTTCCATAGGTTTTACAACATTCAATCATTCAGTAAGTCCATTTGACTTTATCTTCAAAGAATTTTTAGAACTATGCCTTCATTTTATCCCCAGTACCACAGCATAATTTTCAGATAACACATTGCCTTCATACCTGCTGTTCAGTTTCAATCCCTGTCCATCCACTCTTCTAGGTGAATTCTAAATTTTTCTCAATTCAGATGTCATGGTGAGTTCCTTACTACTCTGAGGCACAGTTAATCTAGCCTTTCTTCATTTACCATAGCATAGGAAATGTTCATTGCAATTATTTACGTATATGTCAATTTCCTCAATTAGATTGTTACATTCTTGTTAGCAAAAATTATAAAAGTAGTCAGAGACTAATACTAAGTAAACAAAAACTTAATTTTTTACTATAGCTTATACATGAATATCTGCAAATTAGCATTCATTCTTAGTATATAATTTTCTGTTACAGATACGTAAGCTTATTACTGCATCAGTAATCTTCAAAGAAAACAAATGTAAACTAAACAGAGCAACAGGTAACATATAAAGCTGTTTGAAAAATGAAGCCCAGCTGCTTGATATTATGTTGAGAATTGACAAAGTTAAACTTAGTGTTCAACTTTAAATAAGTGTAAATCTCATTTGAAGTGATAACCTACTTTGCTACCAACAAGTCAGTAATGAGAATTGTGTTTTCTTTTTTGACAAGGGAAATCTTAAAAAAATGCATTTTTGTCATGAGTCAAACTCTCCTTTGTTTAGAAAAATCAAAACAAAATTTAAACCAATTGCTTAAAATTACTGTGATAAAAATACGATCCCTGTAATTTTGGATTACAGTAATTTTAAACAACTCTTCTTGGAAACTATGTACTGATACCCTTTCTCTGCCTATTTATCATGAAGATGAACAATATTGTATAACAACTTGAAGAATGATCTTTAAAAAGTCAAGTAGGAAACATTAAATGTTTTATAAATGTAGTATTCTACTCTATATAGATTTTCTTAGAATATATTTAAGCATACTTTATTAGAGTATTCATCTACTTTTCAAAATATTAATCAATACTTATTTTCTTTCATATAGAGTCATTAAACAAAAGTTGCTATGATTCCACCTAAGTCTTACAAAAGTTGTAATGAAGAGTTGGGCCAAAAAAAAAAAAAAAAATCCTGTATTTAAAACAAATTAGACATGTGTTTTCCTGTTTAATACAAGGTACTGCATGTTTTCAACGGCAACTTAAAATATATGATATTGCTATTTTAACCTAGTGCAGATAGATGGGAATACTGCTAACACAAATTAAGAAAAAATATAATTAGTTGAAAACATAAAAATAACAAAAAAAATGAGCCATAGACTTACCTTATTTCATAGCCTGTTCTGTTTGCTGTGTTGTACCAGACTTGGATAAGGCTGCCAAAATAATGATCAAGGCAAGTTGCTTAGGTATATATTGAACTACTCATAAAGTTTTATTGCACCCTCACCAGCCTATCAGTGTTTAATAATCTTCTGCTCAACATGCAATTGTTAAAAGCCTTAACCCTGAAAATAGTTTACATAAATCTTTCTCTCTGGGAATATAAGTTAATTAGTAATTGTACTGTCAGATAGTCTTTGATTTCTCAAAGCTGTGAACTATTAGAATTTTAAGAACATAGAAGTAGCTCTTTCTTTTCTTTTTTTTTTTTTTGAACCTGAAACATCTTTTATTCATGCATCTTCTTTTTTTTTTTTTTTTTCCTAATTTCTTCCTGTGTACTTGAGTTACCATCTAGTATCATTTCCTTATTCTTTTTTTTTTTTTTTTTTATACTTTAAGTTCTAGGGTACATGTGCATAACGTGCAGGTTTGTTACATATGTATACTTATGCCATGTTGGTGTGCTGCACCCATCAACTCGTCAGCACCCATCAATTCATCATTTATATCATGTATAACTCCCCAGTGCAATCCCTCCCTCCTACCCCCTCCCCATGATAGGCCCCAGTGTGTGATGTTCCCCTTCCCGAGTCCAAGTGATCTCATTGTTCAGTTCCCACCTATGAGTGTTTATTGCGGCACTATTCACAATAGCAAAGACTTGGAATCAACTCAAATGTCCATCTGTGACAGACTGGATTAAGAAGTATCTCTTTCTTTGTTTTCTCTTTTCAAAATTATATGTCTTTTATGTTTGGATGTTGTTATAATAACTATTTTGTCTCACTGTGTGCAATTTAGATCTTCACTGGAAAGTAGAAACATTTGAAAGACAGAATCTGTAAAAAATTTGCAGGATATAACAATTAGAAGGTAATATTTTGTAAAAAGTAATTATTAAATAAAAATTATTCCCTGTGTCTTGTCTTCGATCTTAAGGTTGAAAAAGTGACCAAATCCTTAAGTATAAAACATAAAGTAGAGGTGTACAGATAAGTAATTTAGACATAAAATCAACATATTTATCTATTTATTTATCATACATAGCACTCATTGAATTATAAAAAAATCATATTGTCGTAAACCCCTCTCATTTCATATAGTAAAATTTATAAAATTAATTACGCTACTGGTTTAAGCTAGCATAATGTTTAAAAGCAATGGATTTGATATAAGAAATTTGGACATAAATGCTGACTGTACTATGTTTACTTGAGAAATTGTGGGAAAAATACTAACTATAAAATCACTAAGAGAATTATATGAGCTAATATTGCTTATTATTATTGACCTCAATTTGACTCTGAAATTGTTAGAGTATAAGCTTTGCATATCATCTGGACACTATATTTTCAACAAAATATATATTAAAATAATGCATTTGCATAAAGTGGAGCAATTAGGTTTTGAAACACACTAAATATGAGTCTAAAAAGAATTATGCATGGATTGTGGTAAGACTCAGTAGCTATATAAAGGAGAAATTTCAGTATATAAAATCAGTTATGTAGCAATAAGTTTAAAATCAGTCTAGAATAATCTAAGTAGGAAAAATATAACAAAACTTTTGAGGGATTTACTCTCTATTCATACGCCACATTATCTTATATGTATAAAATCTCACTAAATCAACCCAAAGCTCCTAGAACCAATAGGCAAGCAAAGCAAGGTCACAGGATAGAAGGTCAACATACAAAGGTCAATCATGATCCTAAATAACAGCAAGGAGCAACTGGAAAATGAAACTAAAATATAGATATAGACAGAGATGTAAGTTGATAGATAACTAGATTGTTAATTAGAGTAGCATCAAAAACTGTTGATGAAAAATTTAAAGATTTTAAAAATTGAGAGATATGCCATATTCATAGATTGCAAAACTCATTATTAAGCTGCCAATTTGCCACTATTAGATCTACATATAAAATGTAATCTAAATCAAAACTCCAAGAAGTAAATATAGATAAGCTGATTGTAAATTTTGTATATGAATTTGTATAACAGCTTTATTGATAATTTTCCCAAACTGGAAACAACCACAGTGTCTGTAAACTCCAGCATATCCATACAATAGCAAACTAGTCAGCAATGAAAAGTTATAAACTACTGATTTGTGCAACAACATTGATAAATCTTATATTTCAGATCAGTTGTTTTCCTTTTAATTTTAGTTATCTGATAGATTCAAGAGAAATGGGTAACAACTTGTCTTTTCATTTCTTCTTTTAAAAGTGAGAGCAAAGATTCTTCCCAGCTTACCACATCTTTGAATTGAAACGGTAAACCTCTGTCAAGTTTCAATTACATGTTAACCTTTACACGTTCCTTTACATGTAGAAATATTTTAAGTAACATTTTTTATTTTCTCCAGTTAAAAATTTTGTGTGATTTTGAATTTGCATATCTTCTATTTCATATCCTTATCTCCCTCTCGTGTGAGACAAACTGGCCTTTACTTTAAGTAATTACTTCTGCCACCCTAGCTCTGGTTCCAACAGTGAACCTCAATCAATACAATAAGGTGTTCAAAAAATGCTTAGAAGGTAAATTCAGACAAAAATCACAAAATAAACACATTCAATTATAAGCATAAGGAAGTTACGTATAGTAATAAAAAAGGCGTTTAACTTAAAGCATATTATTTTATTTAAAAACAAATATAAATTCTTAAAATTTCAATTATTAACATAAAATTGTACAAAAACTTAAAAATTTTACAAGCAAAATGATCCCCAAAATGATCCCCAAATTGAGTTAGATAGTCAGTAGGCAGGATAAGTTGTGAACACCAAAATGAATCATAACTGGTGATTGACATTTAGTGTAATTAGAACAGATTGTTCAACTACTCTCTTTATGGAGTATTATGTACTTTGTCTTTGAAATGTACATGTCAGAATTTCAAACGTATGGTAGTTAAATCACGGACATCAAATATGCACTTTAGGTTAAAAGTTATATGATTTAATATACTAGTTTCATATGTTACTTGCCACCAGGATGCAACAGAAAGACAATATTGAATTTTCACAGTAATAATACAGAGATACTTCAAAATATTAAATAATAAAAAATGTTCTGCTTCTTTTAGAGGCTTGTGAAAAAACTAAAAAGGAAACAGCCACATGGCAAGAGAAGAAGAAATGGAAGAAGCCTCTAGGAGTTAATTTGTTTGAGTTCTTGCTCCTAGAAGACAGAAAAGGATGCAATAGAACACAAATATAAAAAGGCAAGCCAAGGTTCCTGCCTGGGTCATAAAAACTATTGGATACAAAGGATTTTAGAAGAAGAAGAAGGAGAAGACAGTCAGGGGCAAGACAACAGCACCATTAGAAAGACCAAAAGATGGAGAGTTATGTGAAGAGCTTTCAGAAAATAGGACATATACAAGTGCTGGTGTTCCAGTCTTACGCAAAGATGCATAGATAAATAAATAATAGCACACATTTGCTAATAAATAGCACAGATGACATTTTACATGTATCTCTAGATGTAACAATTCTTACAAGCTTCATGCCCAAATTTCCAGATATCTTCAGCAGTCTAAAGTGGAACTCTTTACCATTTCCATCAAGACCATTCTTTATTTATCTCTATCTCAATTGATATCTCTATTTCTCTCTAAGCAACGTGAGTTCAAGATTCTTAATTCCTTTTTGTTAACCATTATACGTTGACACTTAATTCTGCAAGTGCTCTTCCTCAATGTCTCATATGTAATTCTATTTACTTTACTGCTATTGGTATAATAATTACATTATTGTCATTGTTTCCTAACTGGTCTCCCAAACTCCAGTTATTCAACGTTTATTTTTTCTCTAAAGTAAATCCACCCACCTCTCACCATAAAATAATTCAATTCATTATATTCCCAGTGCAGTAGTCCAATGATACTTAATGCCTAGAGGTAGAGAACCAAATTTCTTAACCTTATATTTAAAACCCTATGCCTTTCATATTTACCATTTCATCTCCCCTGCTTTTCCCTTCATAACAATGTGTGTCACGCTTGTAGCATAGTGCTGTCTTAGTTTGTCTCATATTAAAGCTATCCATGATTGCTTCAATTGGTCATATGAGACTAGAAATGCAGAGAAAGTCAGGACAATGCTTTCCTTGGCTTCACTTAAATCAGAATGCTTTTCAGGATATTTTATATGGAGTAGAATATAGCAGTGACTGCCACTTGTATACCCATATCAATTCTCCCTTTCCAAAGCTCGCCAGTCAAAGTCTATAAGGAACACAATTGTGGTCAAACAAGGAAGAACAGGGTGTATTAGTAACAGGAAGTGGAAGGGGCTTATTATAGGATTTAGACTTGTGCTGTGTGACTATAGAAGCTAAAGAAAGGAAGGCTAGCTTTGAATTGAATAATGTCCAGAAGTAAGAGCACTTCAGTAATACAGTTGCCAGGCATCATAATCTTTGTTCAGGACGCTGGAGGAAAAACATCATGCTGGGGATATCATTGGTAATAAAACAGCAACACACTCAAAAGTCAATTTTGCAGCTACAATATGGCCTTGTTAAAAACATGGTTTATTGTAATCTGACCATTACCATAGCTAATTTTTCATTTTCTCTCTTTTCTTTCTTTTAGTGATAGAACCGCCTACATTTAATACGGTATGTGACTGTCCAGACTATGCTATTAAACTGTTCATGCTGCTAATTTTGTGTATGTAGCTAAATTCCCATCAATGGGGTGAAAGCTGATTTTCATGCATGTGACTTCCATAGTACATTTTTTTTTAAAGAAACACCTTTCTCTCCCTCATCCTTTACTTCATTCTATGAACCAAACATATATGCATTTCTGTAAGTCAGCTTTGACCACGTATTTCCTAGGAGGTAGTGGAGTAAAAAGTTAGAAGTCTCATAAGATTCCATGACATCCTTGTGGAACATAGCTACCTGTCTACCCTAGATCGTTCACCTTCTTCTGAATAGTAAATGAAAAATAAATAATCTATCTTCTTATAGCCAGTAAACATTTGAATCTTTTCATTAGAGTAGCTTGTTTCATACTCATCTAATAACATAGAACAAGATATTGGCCATTGAATTATGAATTCTAACAATAAAATGTTAAGTGCATCTACTATGGATCTAGAAGTTCTTAGTTGTATGATGTGCATTATCTATGACCTTCCATTATGTAACTTGCCAAGTATTGTTATGAATCGGGAAACTATTTGCATAGATACACTGCATAAACATGAAAGACTAAGAAGAAATAATAAAACCCAAAAACCTTAAAAGGACTATAATATCATTATAGATCATTGCAAAATGAAACAGAAAATGAAAAGGAGTTTCACTCATGCTTTGCTGTTTGATGACAAAAGTTTTATTTGTGTTGTCAAATCTGCATTTTTGAAATGAGAACTGTGGACTTGGATGATGTTATGGTCTGAAGGTTTATGTCCCCTCCAAATTCATATGCTGAAATTCCTACCCTAAAGTTGATGCTATTAGGAGTTGGGGCTTTTGGGAGGTGATTAGGTCATTGAGATGGAGATTTTGTGAATGAAAATAGTGTTTTTCTATAAAAAGGCCCCCAAAAGAGCTTATGCCCTTTCCACCTTGTGAAGGCACAACATAAACGCACCATCTATAAACCCAGGATGCGGGTCCTTACCAGACATCAAATCTGGCAGCATGTTGATCTTGGATTTCTCAACCCTCATAATTGTGAGAATTAAATTTCTATTGTTTGCAAACCATCAAGTTTATGGTATTTTGTTACAGAAACCCAGACAGACTAAGATAGATGGAGAAGAGCTGGTTCATTTCAAATGTAAGTTCTTGGAGAACTTCCTTTGAGTTATATTTAAAAAACTTTCTTTAATCTTCACTGAAGCAAATTGACAAAACAAATTGCTACCTAGTAAATTTCAGTCGTTTGATATGTAAAGATTTTTTTTCTATATAATATTATCCATGCTATGAAATACACAAAAATTAAACTAATAAAAATGAATGTCTGAGAACAATATTTATAATTATCACTGTAACTATTATAAATATAATTGAAAATACATTTCCTTCCTGAAATATTCCAGTCCTAAAATATTCAACTTGTTAATAATTTTCTTTATCCTACTTCCATATTTTATTCTAGGAAATTTATTACAGAAAATATCACTTTTGGAACATAAAATATTTGTTCACATACTAGAAAATTCTAAAAAAGACTAGGGACAGTAAGAAATTTAAACTGGACATTATTTCCCTGTAATGGTTATTAACTTATACATTCCTGAAATAGAAGTTTCACAAATAACAGTAAACATAAATAAAAATAAAGTGAGGCAACTATGAAATTAATCTGCTCTCCTTAGAGCACTGTGAGGCTTATCTACTTTTAATTAAATATTTGACAGAAACTCATGGCCATATTTCTTTGACAAATAAATTGAGAATCCTAAAACCAGCTTAGAAACTTGTTTGTTCTTCAAATTTTTCTAAGGTTATTGCTATACTATTAAAATTAATTGGTAAAACTTCATAGACCTGGGTGTTCACCAGACTCAAACTAATTTTTAGTTCTAATTCTGTGAAGGTTTTGACAACGATAGTAAGTTATCGATGAAACAGGGATTAAACACTTACTTTCTCTTTTCTTCACATATAAAACTTAATTGGAATAATATTTGTTAATTAAATAGCAGTTACTAAAAGTACATTTGAAATCAATTCAAATATAAATTTTTCAAAAGTAACGAAGCAGTCTCTGAGTAAGCATCTCCAAGACGTGGACCTTTCTAATTCTTCAATCAAGATTATAGCAATCATCTTCCAAAACCCCTTTTTGCATTCAATCATATAAGCAATAATTTCTAGAAACATACGTTTTTGGGCACAAAATATGTTCTCAATTGCTCATTTAACTCAAATGTTTTCTAAGCCAATGGCCACCAACAGAATGAAGAAACACTGTCCAGCTCTAAAATTCATATTTACCACAGTTTGAGATGTTTATGACCATTCTAACCTATTGGTATGTTACATAATGCCATATCTGCATTAAGGAGAATAAACAAATGAATAATATTCCCTTTCTATAATCACTACCTCATAAAGAATATGTGCCCTTCTACTGGGTGCAAAAGTCTCAATTTATTAAACTCTTGATGAAAAAAATTGGAAAATTGTTCTCTTAAAAAGAGAGAATAAACCATCGTGAAGACATTGTATATTGTTAACAAACTTCTTTGATGTTTTCAGAATATACAAGACAAGTGTTACAATACTAGCATTGTAATTATTTTCCCCAGAATATGTGAAGATCTATAGCTGCAATATGACGTCAGACTAATAGTTGGGGTTCATTTTAGGTTTACACTGTAGTACTCAAATTATATTAAAAGAAATCCTGGCTGGACGTAGTGATTCACCCCTATAATCCCAGCACGTTAGGAGACAGAGGTGGGTGGATTACTTGGGGTCAGGAGTTTGAGACCAGCCTAGTCAAATTGGTGAAACCATGTACTAAAATTGGCAAGGGAATGGTGGTGCACACCTGTAATCCCAGCTACTTGGGATGCTGAGGCAGAATTGCTTGAACCCAGGAAGCAGAGGTTGCAGTGAGCTGAGATTGTGCCACTGCATTCTAGCCTGGGGCAACAAATTGAGACTCCGTCTCAAAAAAAAAGAAAAAAAGAAATCCTAATTGAGAAAAAAATCCATGTTACATGTCACCTGTAATGTAATACATGAACCTAATGAATTGTTTCACTCTTACCCCCCCAAAAATCCTAGAAACATCTAATGCTGTGCTTTGGATAGGAACTAGGTTGCTGGCACAAAACTGAAAACTCACCACACCAAGACATGCTTTAACAGAAATAATATGTCAGCATCTTTCACAAATACAGATTGTTAGGACTTTCTACTTTTTTTGATGTTAATTTGGCAACAAGATTTTTCAAAAAGTAGTTTATTTATGCATTGAAATGTCTAGATTCTGCCTGTTGCACAAAATTTAGAAAGTTGGAAAGGACATAAGGCTACCACATTTATAAGAAAACAGTTCAATACTCTTCAAAGATACAACTTTTCTTGAACCTATTTGACAGTTGGAGTTACAGTAAAACTATTAACTCAAAATCTGAATAAATTCAGAAGAACCCAAAGAGTTACAGGACATCAGTTCTTGTGTACTTGAGGCAGATGGGCATCAATGCCATGCAAGCCAGTATGGAGAATGCCACTGGAATCTGTAATGAATTGCTAAAGGCTGAGTGTGGGCAATCATGAGAGTGTGGGAACTCTGGGACCCGAAGGCACAGGGGAATTGGCACCCACTCACGAGTTCTCATGCATAGAACTGCAGACTAGGTGGAGAGTTTTAAGAAGCCCTCCCTTATGAGACAGTTTTAGTGGAAAAGAATGACTTCTACCACAAGAAAAGTACAATATCCCACCTGCTCCCCTACGGAGCAAAGGCCTTAGGATGCTGGGAAAAGGTAACAAATCTGCTGTCCTTGGGACACGGATGGAGACCTGAAGCTAGGGGAATGAAATAGAGATAAACAAACAAACAAAGAAAAAAAATTATCTTAGAGAATGGGTAGAAATATATTTTGGACCTGGACCACTAGGAGGGTCTCCCTGCCCCTGGGTTGGGACAAAATCACTGAGAAGACCACACCCTTGAGACCCAGGGACACAGCACCTGCTATAATGGAGTCCAAACTGGAAGTGAGAACAACACCCTTATCAAACCAGGTAAAGAGCATTGAGAAAGAGAGAACAGCAGTCTACTGTTAAGGGAATGATCAAGAGCATGGAAAGAGATCTTCTCTGAGGCACAGAGGAAAATATATGACCTAAAGCCAAGGGTCAGCAGATATCGAGAAAAACATACTCTGCAAGCCAACCATCCTTACGGCCACCCCTGTTTCAAACTTAAGGTGATTCTATAGATATTTGAGCCTGTAGTTCATTAGGGTACTCATAGAAACAACAATATCCAAACCCAGTTTAGCTCCTAACTACATTGACACAACATTCCATAATAAAGGCCTAGCAAAGGCAAAAATGTAACCACTTTCTGGCATGAGTATTATACTATTTACCTCAGGCTCCACTATCCTACAAAAGATATCTCAATTTAATTTCACTATCAGATTTATATTAATTATCCAACCATGTTAAATAATGTGTGCCCATAAAAACATGGATAGTACAGTATCCTCCTTTGTTTGCCTTATTCAATAAACATATTAGTGATGGCATATTAGCTGATTAAAATGTATTGAGGCAGATTTTTGGTGATACAATGTGATATGTACATTCTGTGAAGTTTTAATGCCAGAAGGTATACTACAGGAGAAATGCTAACCCATGCTTATTTATGTATATATGTAGGAATTAAAATTCTTCATGCAAACTATTTGTATTTAAGACAATAAAAATGCATATGTATATAAAATTAAAATAAAAAATAAAGGGCCGGGTGTGATGGCTCACACCTGTATTCCCAGTACTTTGGGAGGCTGAGATGGGAGGATCACTTGAGGTCAGGAGTTCGAGACACCGTGGTGAACATGGCAAAACCCTGTCTCTACTAAAAATACAAAAATTAGTGGGTGTGGTGGCACATGTCTATAATCCCAGCTACCCAGGAGGCTGAGGCAAGAGAATTGCTTGAACCCAGGAGGTGGAGGTTGCAGTGAGCTGAGATCGCACTACTGCACTCCAGCCTGGACAAGAACGAAAGTCTGTCTCAAAAAATAAATCAATAACAAATAAATTTTATAAAATAAAAAATAACAAAACATGGATCAAATTGCTGGTAGCATTAAAATTCAGAATTAAGAACCTGAATTGAATATCAACCTTTTAAATGGTTTTTTACACTTTTTAACATGGTCTAGCAATTTCTGACTAAATTATTTAGAAAAATATATTAAGAGAATAGATAAATATTCCTACACATAAATACTAAGAAAGAAACTTCAACTATTACTGGGATTCAGTTTGTATAGATATTTACTATAAAATCAATATTTCTTTGAGAATCAAAGTAAAAACATTATCAAAGTAAAAACAATATTTTTGACCATCACCCTAGAAATGAGACCTTTGACCCATATTTAAAAGGACTTTTTCAGACCAGGCATGGTGGCTCATGCCTGTAATCCCAGCATATTGGGAGGCTGAGGTGGGTGGATTACGAGGTCAGGAGATTGAGACCATCCTGGCTAACATGGTGAAACCCCGTCTCTACTAAAAATACAAAAAATTAGCCAGGCGTGGTGGCACACACCTGTAGTCCCAGCTACTCAGGAGGCTGAGGCAGGAGAATCGCTTGAACCCGGGAGGCAGATGTTGCAGTGAGCTGAGATCACGCCACTGCACTCCAGCCTGGGTGACAGAGCGAGACTCTGTCTCAAAATAAACAAACAAACTTTTCCACCTCCCAAATTTGCTATCTTGGTTTTACCTTATTATGGTGTTTTCTTTTATTAAATTGATATATTCATCTTCTTTGAAGAATATTGTTATTGTTGTCTTTAGCTTTCATACTGGCAAATTTAAATCAGAAGATACAAAAGAAAAACAGAGATGCCCTTCTAGAATTCAGAAGAAAACGATAAAGATATAAAACTAATGAGGAAGTAAATATTAAATAGAAACAGTAAGACTAAACTATTGATTTATAAGTAAAAACGAAGATTATGTTGGGAGAGAGGGTTAAGGAGTCACTGCTTGGGAGGAGACACAAATGCCTCACTGAGGTGATGTTTATGCCATGATCAAAATGACAGTAGAGAGTCAATCTTGCACAACTCTGGAAACAGTGTCAAAGAGAAGCCACTCCTGGCACAGACACTTACAACGGGAAGTGAGTCTGGCAGAGGAAGGGAGAAAGGGGGGCAGTGTGGCTGTAGAGATTCTGAGGGTGGGGAGCAGGACCTGAAAGGAAAGATCCTGGGCCCTGGGAGATGAGGTTAGTGATCTGCTCTTCTTTGACAACATCACCCCAAAGCTTAGCATCTTTAAACAACAACTACTTAATATTTCACAATTTGTGTGAACCGGAATCTGGGCACCAGCTTAGCTGGGTGTCTCTGGCTCAGGTTCTCTGACGAGGCTGGGACTGTGGTCTCAAATGAACCTGGACTGGGGGAGCTTCAGTTCATGTGAGTATTGGCAGGATTCAGTGTGGACTGAATTCCTCACTACCTGAGTTCCTCCCTGTCTGTTGGCCTAGGCACTCCCTCGGTTCTCTGGCATGTAAGCCTCTGCATAGGGCACTTAATAACATTGGAGCTCACAACCTCAGTTTGAAAAGTACAACAGAGAGGCACAGAGAGAAACAAGAGAGAAAGAGAGAGAGACAGAGACAAAGACAGAGACTAAGGAAGGAAACACAGGACAGACCAAGAATGTGCAAAATCACTGCTGTTTTTGTAACAAAATCTTGGGAGTTGCAATAGACAATGTTTTTCTCCCCAAAATGCATATGTTGAAATTCTAACCCTCAATGTAATGGTATGAGGAGATGGGAGTTAATTAGGACCTGAGGATGGAGCTTTTATGATTAGGATTACTGCCTTTATTAAAAAAAAAAAAAAAAAAAAAAAAACGGAGCGCTCCCCCAATCTCTGCCAGGTGAGCATACAACCTGAAGTCTGCAGTGTGCAACTCAGTAGAGTCCTCACCAGAGCCTGACCGTGCTGCCACCCTGATCTCTAACTTCCAGCCTCCAGAATTGTGAGAAATAAAATTGTGCTGTTTATTTTATTTATTTCTTTCTTTTGAGACGGAGTCTCGCTCTGTTGCCCAGGCTGGAGTGCAGTGACCGGACCTCAGTTCACTGCAAGCTCCGCCTCCCGGGTTTATGCCATTCTCCTGTGCCGTTTATTAAAATATGCATATATATTGCTTTACGTGTAAAAATTTGAAACTTTAAATGAAAGGAACTTTTCAATCATTAATGTACACCTATAATAAGGACACAAAGAAAAGTGTGCATATAGGTATACATAATTATATATGTGACATACTTGATGTAATGTTATTGTATAATACAGAATATATGTAATAAATATGATAATCATATATGTAATATATAATCTGTTATATAATTTCAAGTACCTAATATATAGCTATATAATATACTCATGTATGCAGTTAAATAAATAAATTTATGCATTTAAAACACATTTACGTAGCTGACTATATATGGATTATATATACTATAAGTGTGATTATACAGGCCAGGCGCGGTGGCTCACTCCTTTAATCCCGGTACTTTGGGAGTCCAAGGCTGGTTGATCACAAGATCAAGAGATCGAGACCATCCTCGCTAACATGGTGAAACCCTGTCTCTACTAAAAATACAAAAAATTAGCCAGACGTGGTGGCAGGTGCCTGTAGTCCCAGGTACTCGGGAGGCTGAGGCAGGAGAATGGCATGAACCCAGGAGATGGAGCTTGCAGTGAGCGGAGATCACGCCACTGCACTCCAGCTTAGGCAACAGAGTGAGACTCCAACTCAGGAAAAAAAAAAAAAAAAAAAAAAAAAAAAAAAAAAAAAAAAAAAAAAAACTGTGATTCTACAGCTTGTATAAAATATATAATGTGATTGTATAATGTGTACATCATTATATATAACTTTGTATATTTATAATATATTTAATTTGCAAAGACCATGTGAAATTTTAATTTCATGTAACTTAGTTTTGTTTTTCTTAATTTTTAAAGTTTAATTTTTGTTGCTGTTGTTGGTTCATTGCCTCAGTGTCATATCTACAAAGTCTTTGCCTAACCCATGGTGACTTAATTTTTAAATACTGTACAAAATCTGGCAAGATTTATTTTTTGCATATGGTTGTACAGTTTTTCCAGTGCCATTCATTAGCAACCAATTTATTCTTTCTTCATTGAACAATTTTCATACCTATATTGAAAATATATTGTCTATACAAGTATGGATCCATTTCTTTACTCTATTCTTTTTCAACAATCTATGTCTAGCATTTCTCAAATGCTACACTACCTACTGTTATAGAGTAATTCTTGAAAACGGGTAGAGTTCATCCTCTAGATTTGTTCTTTTTCAAAATTGCTTTTTTTTATTTGAGTTCTTTTTCTTTATGTACATTTTAGAATCAGTTTGGACATTTCTACCAAGAATTTCTGCTGAGATTTTACTTGTGATCGCCTTGAATTTATAGATAAGTTTAGAGAGATATTACTTCATAACAGTATTTAGTCTTTCAATCCAATAACATGGCATATCTTCCCATGTATTTAGGCTCTCTTTGACTTCTTTATTCAGAAGTTCTCAGCATACAGATCTTTTTTGTATTTTCTAAAAGGTATACTTTAATGTTTCTATGTTTCATGACGCTAGTGTAAAAAAAGTCTTATATTAAATTTTAATTTTAATGGTTAATTATAGACATATGAATGAATTTTGTATATTGATCTTTTATCATGCAATTTTGCTAAACTCACAGAGTTTTTGTATCATTATTGATAATCATTGAGACTTTTACAACAATGACCACGTTGTCTGCTTATAGAGTAGTTTTATTTCTTTTTTAAAAATGTTTGCACCTGTTATTTCTTTTCCTTGTTTTATTGCACAGAGACCTCCAAAACAATGTTAAATAGGGGTGATGTGACAAATCATTCTTGCCTTGTTCCTGATCACAGAGGAACTCTGCAATCATGCACCATTTTAAATAATGTTATTTATAAGGTTTTTCTTTGTAGATACTCTTGATCAGGTTGAAAACGTTACCTTTCTTGTTTGCCTAAATGGATGCTAATTTTTACTTAAAGCTTTTCAGCTTGTATTGAGATGATCCAATTGCTTTTCTTTCTGTTAAACTGGTGGATGTCCTTGATTAGTTTACAAATATTAGAAAAAGTCTTCCATTTATAGAACAAATTCTACATGGTCATATGTATTATATTTTTATAATACATATGGTTGGTTTGATTTTCTAGTATTTTCTTGGGCTTTCATGTGTCTGTGTTCATGAGGATATTGGTCTCTAATTACTCAGTCTGGTTTGATAACTGTGTAAAGCTTACCTCATACAATAAATAGGGAAGTGCTTCCTCCTCTTCTATATTCTTCCATCTCTTCAATATTTATAAAGTATTGGCATTATTTCCTTCTTAAATGTTTGTTAGAATTTATCAGCGAAATAATCTGATCATGGAGGTTTCTTTATAGCTAGATATTTAGATATAAATTATTTTTTCATAGATATCATAGTCTAGTAGCTATATACTCTGATTTAGAATGTGAGGTCAGATGTCATCTTCCAATATAATGTAAAAGATAAGAAATTTGGATTCACTAATTTCTGAGTGGAATTTTTTGCTCATCTATCTGGTTTAGACCCATTAAAGACTGCATGCACATACATCTGAGCAACCAGAGTAGTAGAAATAAATTTACCAAGTATTTGATTAAGTGAATTGATCATCACAATTTAAAGAAAAACTGCATAAATTAATTAAATTATGCATAGAGATACTGAAAAGATATTTAATAAGACTATGTAATAACATTAATTTTTAATTTCCCACATAAATGAGTTATTCAAAATAAAAATTATTGCTTTATTACTTTTATATATATATTCAATTTTATGGATGTAAATTTACATAGCTTTGCTTTTTCCTGGGCAATTACCATTTATTGTGGGGTGAAAGGTACCCAAAATGTAAAATGTAAAAAAGGTTAACCGAAAGTTAAATATTTTCTGTTAAAAAAAGGAAAAGTCAAATAAATATTAGGCAGGTAATTTAGTTCAGGTAAATAGAGTAGGTAAATAATACCATTATCAATGCAGTTAAAATATTTTGGTAGATCATTTTTGTTCAAGATAAAATGGAAACAGCTTGATTTCAGCCTTGGAGTCTGATTTTATAAAGAGTCATAAAATAAGTAGAGAGACAACTTCTAGCAATTCTTGTTTAAATCATGCTTTTCTTTCTTTACAACTTGCCACTTACTTGTCATGTTAATGACACCACAAAGTCCCTCATAAAAGTCAACTATAGCTTAAAGGCATCTCCTATTTCTCTAAATTAGAATAAACATTTAATTAAGTAAATTGAAGTGAGAAAGAAAATCTTTTTTTTTTTGATTTTCAAATACTTTATAGAGTAAGTGCAATTTTTTTCACGAATACATTATGATTTCCAAGAGACTTTCAGTTCTGAAAGCTAATTGCTATGAGATAGATTTTGTACCTAAAATTTATTTATTCATCAATATTTAGCAACTTTTTATCAGACATTGTTTTAGGCACAAAGGTTAAATAGCAAAAATGACAATACTTTGCTTTACACAATTAAGTGGATAAGAGAGAGAGACAAACAGTAGTTAAAATACAGTAATATTTAACTCTAATATCCTAAAGACTTAGAACATAAACATCTCAAATCCAATTCTTTCCATCTCTCACTCTGCTTTGTTTATAGTATTTTCATTTTATTTTGTTTTTGGTTACAGCCTTTAATAAGTACAAAGGAATTTGTTGGAAACCAAAAAAGTTTACACACTCATTTCTAAAACTAAAAATAAAACAACATAAATAGTTATTGTATGTTTATTTAAATTTAATCTTTGTGTAAATAGTTCATTGAGTTTAAGCCACAAATACAGTTTTTCCTATCCTGAGATTACGTTTTCTTGTCTTTTGATACATTTGATAGTGTATTTAAATATAACACATTTGATAATGTATTTTAAAAAGTAAAGTGAATAAAGATCAAATAAGATTGATATGATTATCACCGGCAGTCACAGTGCTTTCCAGAATGAAAGTCTTTTGCTTTTGCAGATGGTTACTGATTTTTGTTTTTCACTTTTTTATTTTGATACTTTATCCTCTTAATTTCTGAGATCTGATGTTCTGTATGAATAAATAAGAAAAACATGGATGTTTCTTATTTTCTCCTTATTTCATGCTTGTACAATAATTGTAACAGAATAAGATCATGGGGTTTTGAGTTTGAAGTTTTGCCTGTGTTTGTTTTTTTTTTTTTTTTTTTCTATAAGTTCATATTTTATTCACTTGAGTTATTGTAATCGAAGTATTTCTTTAAGATAATACACATGAAATAATCTGTAATTCACTATATGATTTTTTATGTTTTTTTAATCATGTTTTCATTTCTCATAGTGAATGGCATGCCTGACATGTAAATTGGTAAATGTTAGACAGAGTTACTTAGTAAACCTGAACAAAATAAACCTTTCTAAAATCTGCTGATGTCAGGAAAGTTACCCTATCAAATCAGTGAGGGGAAATTTTTTTTTTTTTTACTTAGCTTAAAATATTAGGACAGGCTGCTATTATAAGAAATGTAAGTTTAAAATTTTAGAAGTAATTTCACTTGAAACCTCAATAGACATATAATCATTATATTTCATATGGCCCAGCACTGATATTTAAAGTCTAGACTCCTTAAAGGTCAGGTCTAATGCCCTCCCTATAATGAAGACTTTTTTGAACTCTTCCACCCCACTTGATTTACCCTAGCTAACAGCAGTTTCTATCTCTGAAACCCCATTATGGTACATTAGATTCCTCTTATCTCCCTTTTCCTGTTTTATAAATATTTGTGTATATTTGCCAACCATCTTAATAACACTCTTTCAGTGTTCCAAACATTACTTAACGTGTTAGCAAGTTTTTCTTGTTTACATATGATTACCTCAGTGAATAACAGAAAGAACTTAGAGTTTGCTTAAATATAAACACCATCATAAAATAGATTAACATTTGAAATGAGTGTATGAGAAAAGCAGGAGAGAGAGAAAAAAAAGAAAGATGATAGAAAACATGAAATATGATTAGAAGAAACCAGAAATGATGATAACACAAATATTGATGATGTAATTTCCTCAGTATTCGAACAGATCATAACAAATTTTGTTTTATGCTCTCTAGTAGTCTCTGCCAAATGAGTCAGACTTAGTTATGTAATTTCCAGTGTTCATAAATAAAATCAAACCAGTTGTCCACAAAGCTCACATAAGTTTCTTACATTGAGAGTGTAAATATATTTATCTCATGGGTCTTCGTGTATAGGGTACAGGAAAGTAAAGGATATCACCTCTCCTTGTTACAGTATTTAAGGCAATAAGTTTCATCCATTTGTCCTTTCAATATAAGCCCAAAGAAAGATGGGTCAGACGTGGTTTGGCTATGTCCCCACCCAAACCTCATGCTGAATTGTGATAATGCCCATGTTTCAAGGGTAGGGCCTGGTGGAGATTATTGAATCATGGAGGCAATTTCCACCATACTGGTTTCATGGTAGTGAATAAGTCTCACGAGATCTGATGGTTTGATAAATGGAATTTCCCCTGCTCAAGCTCTCTTTCTGTCACCATGTAAGACATTACTTTGCTCCTCATTTGCCTTCTGCCATGATTGTGAGGCCTCCCCAGCCATGTGGAACTGTGAGCCATTAAATCTCGTACCTTTATAAATTACTGTGTCTCAGGGTATGTCTCTATTAGCAGTGTGAGGACAGACCAACAAAGGGTCTATTCAGGGAGGTAGTTCAGTATAATCAATTTTATGATCAAAATCATGGCATTTTACGATTAAATTTCTGCTTATCTTGCTTAATCCAAGTATAGTTAGTAGAATACTTAATATTCCTGTTTTCAATTTTTTATTTTCCTACATGTTCTCCTGTATACTGACACTACAAACTACCTTTATATTCCAATCTAGACTTCTAGACATCAGCAGATGAAAAAATATTCTAAGCAATTATAAATTGAGCTACCCAATGCTACCTAGTAACTGTGGAGTAATCTTTGTGAAACTACCATATTTGAATATTTTATTGAATTTTTCTCATATTTTTAAAATGGAAAAAAAGAGCAAGTTTTAATATCAGTGATCACAAAGTAGAGGTTTCACATAGTTATGACATTTAATTGGAATAATCCAAGTAGTACTATTTGAAAAAAGAAAAAGATATCTTTGGATGTGATTAAATCTGAAAAAATTCTCCTCGATCTATGGCTCAATGAATTTAAGTAAACCGATCATGGTTTGAAGTGTGAAAAAATATGCATGAATTCTCAGAAATACATATTATGGTATTAAAAAAAAGAAAGATATAATTTGGGATCTTTTAACATGTTTTAGATCTCTGGAAACATAAAAGTTTAAAACTGGAAGACTAACTCTATTACTCATTATCAGGACTACATTGTGTTTCTTGCTCTCTGGTTTCCAAAGTGAAAGATGAATAAATTTGAGAGACAACAATTCAACTGTATACCCAAGGAGATTCAGTGTGTGTGTGTGTGTGTGTGTGTGTGTGTGTGTGTGTGTGTGTTTGCGCATGCAAACATTTCAGATATAAATGTAAATATTATTCATTACCCTTTTTGTCTTATTTTCTCCTTCCTTAAAACAGGCATTTTTGAAAAACAGAAAAAAAGAATACTAGAAAAGAAATTTATGAGAATGTATATATTAAGTTTATGAGATGAGGAAAATTATTAAAATAATCTGTTAAGGCAAGTATCTTCAATATCAGAAAAAGTAATATTGAGAATTTGGATTAAACTTGAAAATAGTTAAAGATATTAAGAGACATGGTATAACTAAAATAATAATAATAATAAATGAGTCCATCCTAGCTTTTTGGTGATTTAAAATATATTTAGGTGTGCAGCATAAACATAAAATTATCAGTGCAATTTAGAGCAAAAATTACTAGTGAATAAAACATTTGATTATATCGATCCTTACAGTACTTACATCTTGAATACACAACTTGTCCTAAAGGGAAAGCATCTGATATGACTATCTCTAATCATAATTGATTACTGATTAATAATCTGTAAGCAAATGAATTCATCTGCATCAGATATAAATTTCTGTCATGAACTGGCAATCAACAATTTATAAATAAATATGCATATATGTGTATATGTATACATATTTTTTTGTTTGTTTGTTTGTTTGTTTTTTGAGACGGAGTCTTGCCTCTGTCGCCCAGGCTAGAGTGCAGTGGCTTGATCTCAACTCACTGCAAGCTCCGCCTCCCGGGTTCATGCCATTCTCCTGCCTCAGCCTCACGATTAGCTGAGATTGCAGGTGCCTGCCCCCATGCCCAGCTAATTTTTTTTTGTATTTTTAGTAGAGACGGAGTTGCACCATGTTAGCCAGGATGGTCTCAATCTCCTGACCTTGCAATCCGCCTGCCTTGGCCTCCAAAAGTGCTGGGATTACAAGCGTGAGCCACCGTGCCCGGCCTATAAACACATTTTCAATTATAACTTAAGGTTATGAAAAACATTACATTTTCTTTTATCTACAATTTATCTTTACTTTTGTTTTTTACTTTATATTTTTTACTTTAACCAGGATATTTTTAGAAAGTGTGCATTACCAGAAAATAAAGATACTTTACTGCTTCTCAAGGATTGGTTATACCAAATGGATAAAGTATTTAGGAAAGAAAAATTCCATTAGAAAAGATGTAGCTAGCTGATTCATAAATGAAGCATTTCTTTTTACCAGTATATTAGCTAAAATGAAATTAATTTATATTTGTGTTTTTCACATATGATTTCAAGGAAACAACGTTTGCCTTTTAAAAGTGGAATGTTTTTCATAATTGTGAAGGGAATATTGAGCATGTCTTAAAAGAACAACAAAAATAATATGGTTTATTGAATTTAAAATTACTTTAGACCTCTGCATTTTCTTAAAATCTTTTCCCTCAGAGAATGTTTTCTTTAATTGTTGTTTGTATGCTGAAAACTACTAAATTTGCTTTTCTAATTTTTCTTCTCATCTAAACTACTACGTCCCAAACTTTCCATTGTACATTTTGTCTAGTATCATCTTCTTACCTAAGTAAGAAAAGTCAAATAAATATTAGGCAGGCAATTTAGTTCAGGTAAATAGAGTAGGTAAATAATACCATTATCAATGCAGTTAAAATATTTTGGTAGATCATTTTTGTTCAAGATAAAATGGAAACAGCTTGATTTCAGCCTTGGAGTCTGATTTTATAAAGAGTCATAAAATAAGTAGAGAGACAACTTCTAAAATTCTTGTTTAAATCATGCTTTTCTTTCTTTACAACTTGCCACTTACTTGTCACGTTAATGACACCACAAAGTCCCTCATAAAAGTCAAATATAGCTTAAAGGCATCCCTTATTTCTCTAAATTAGAATAAATATTTAATTAAGTAAATTGAAGTGAGAAAGAAAATCTTTTTTTTTTTGATTTTCAAATACTTTATAGAGTAAGTGCAATTTTTTTCACAAATACATTATGATTGAATGTGCTTCTATGTTTCAAAGTCCACAGTTCTGAAACCAAATTCAGTATTCAGTATGCTTTCTCTCAACTTGCTTCTAAATTATTTCAAGACCTTTTAAGTGCTACTATTTCTAAAGTAACCATCCTCAATACCTATTTAACATCTTTCATTAGATAGGTGACTTCATGTTAGATCTTGCATGAAGCTTCAGCTGTTAAGCTTTTCCCATTCTCAGAATTTCTATAGAATTTTAAAAATATATTTAATATTAGGTAATTTTGTTTTGTTCCCTAATGGTTTTATATATGTGGATTTAGCTGTGAACTTTATGTGATAAATGTCTTACCTAAATAACTTTTCATCTTAACAAAATTATGCTAAGTATAACCCATAATTCCGGTTTTACCAATGGTTTGATGAGACTGAGAATAATACGCCTATTTCAAAGTTGTACAGAACTTTGGTTTAATTCTACTCTGATGTGTAATTTGTAAAGCTTTCTACAATTATATTTTCTCCTAATATATAGAACATTTTATTTTTCTTTAAACCGTATCCAACTCTGAAAATAAAGTAGATAATGAATAGCTGTTGGTAGATTAGTAAAGAAAAATCAGTCTTGCAAAAATGAAGCTATTCCTTTTTATTGCTGTTGCTGTTTGTTTTGTTTTGTTGTTGTTTTCTGAGACAGAGTGTTGCTCTATCACCCAGGCTGGAGTGCAGTGGCGTGATAGCGGCTCACTGCAACCTCTGTCTCCCAGGTGCAAGCTATTCTTCTCACCCTCCCGAGTAGCTGGGATTACAGGCGCCCGCCATCACGCTCAGCTAATTTTTGTATTTTTAGTACAGACTGGGTTTCTCCATGTTGGCCAGGCTGGTCTCGAACTCCTGACCTCAAGTGATCCATCTGCTTTGGTCTCCTAAAGTGCTAGGATTACAGGTTTGAGCCACCACGTCTAACCCTCAAAACTATTCTATTTGATGGTAAATAAAGCAACACCATTCTGAGGGAATAATAAAATCATTGTCTATATATGAATATATTCTAGGTTATTTATAGACACAAAACCCACTGAAACATAGATAATAAACACAAAATAATAAAACATAAAATCAAAAGGCTGACTGCCAAATGTCACCATAAGAAAAGATAAGACAAAATATTTAAGAAGGTGTTAAAAATGACATCTTTGTTTAGTTTTAAATTTTGTATAATGCCTCTTGTATATTATTATTAGTTAATGTCATTATTGTAGTGAAACATCTAGCTCAGGAAACACCAAAGTTTGTTCAAGATATTCTCTTTTATCTTCAATAGAGATTGGCTAAATGAAAATCATAGTTATAAAATCTCAAAAATCTTTCCTATTAATGGAAAGATCCCAGACATGGGAAACAAGGACTGTCTCTCATGATAAAAGGGAGCATAGAGATTTTTCCTTGCTCTCAGCAGGAACATTAACTGCCAGAGATAATTCACTGGGAAGCAGCGAAGTTGTGGGTCTAGCAGTGCTGATGGAATCCTAACAAGATCATTTTCAGGGCATTATCATAGCTGTGTCTGGCACTACCTAGCATCCTTTAGTTTCTACCCATTTTCTGAATGTTTTGTTGATACTAAGAGATAAAGTCTGGTCCCTGATTAAAGAAAAAAAAAAGCCATGCAAAAATTAAGTTTATGATCTCAGTAAGCATCCATATCGCCTGAATATAAACAATAAAGGAAAGAAAGAATTACTAGAACATCTCCTCAAAATATTGGAGAATGAAAAATTATTCAGTTCACATAATGATGTTCAAAATACACTCTAATCTCTCAAAGTCTCTTTAGAATGTTAAAATGTCACACAATTTATTTATCATGTAACAATACACATTTATTTCAAATTAGTGATATCCTCATAGGGAAACAGTCCTTTTCACAACACGCAGTTAAACAGAACATTTTGTCCTTGGCAATTTCCAGTGACTGCCTCCAGTCACCCGGGCAACTATCGTGTCTAAAAGCTCACTTGGAGACACTTAAGCCACAATCCAGGTGAAGGACCATGAAAAGGTTTAGCTTTTAACCTTGCAGGTCATCAGAAACTCAGAGCAGCATCAGTTAACACAAATATACCTACATTGAGGAGGAAGCTTACAAATAAGAAATGCTATATGCCTGTATCAATCAGTAGTTCAGGGGGATTAGCAGTTCCATAAACAGCTCATTTCACATCATTGTCATGTCCCTTCAGTCTGCTTCTCAATCCCCTCCCTCACTTCATTTTTTCCACTTCTACTTGTTAATTAAAGTGTTTATTTAAAAAAATATATATTTGTTATAAAGCTAATTTTCCTTAACCTTGGAATATAGGCAGAAATTTACAAGTTTGTCTCTGGAGCTGGATCACATCTTTATTTGAGAAGGACTATACACTAATGTGACCTAATTATCTTTGTGTTTCTAAAGTGCCTGTACTTCATAAGCAATTAAAGGAAGTTTATGTTAAAATAATGCAACTTTAAAACTGAGTCTATTGATAAGAATTGTATTTCCTAACACTCCATAAGTAAGTTGAAGTTGAAGATAAATAATAGTTAAAATGTAAGATAACAGCATGCTAACAATTATGATATTGTGAAATAATGATCAGTTTATTTGGTTGTATCTGCAATTACAATCTAGTTGTTTATTTACTTAAATTTTAATCAGTTAAGATCTATATGTGAGCATGGGCCATTTTGTGTAGCTTAGCATTTGTGCTACTGCTCAATCACAGAGAACATTATATAAACATTTTTAAATTGATGAAATTCTTATTCAGCAGGACTATCACATTCATAAATGTGAAAATTTGAAAGTGTTTAATGTGAAAATTCAATTGAACTTTTTCTTTATATATAAAAGAAAACAATCTAAAATCAAAACTTTTTTGAAAATGCCTTTTTATATTAGTTGTGTCAGCCTACAAAAACAACTTTTTCATTCTACTTTATTGGTATGATAATATTTTGAGAAGTCTGGGAATCCAGGTACATAATAGAAGAAATAATGGTCTACTATTTGTTATACCTCACTTGATTTTGAACTATTACTCAGTAGTTTTATTTCATTCCTGAAAATTAAAACAATTTTCTGTTTCATTCTTGCTAAATGAGAAAAAATAAAAGAGTAAAACAAGAGAAAAAGCAAAACAAACAAAAGGAAAGAGAAAGAAAGGAAAGAAAAGAAAATGAAGAAAAATAGACATCACATTGAGATGTGTCTTCTTATCTAATTAAACGACGCTCCCATCAAATTATTCAAACCAATGAAATATTCAAATAATTATTTATCTCTCCCCCAAATCCTTAAGGGATAATATTCTGCATATTTAAAGTTTGAAGCTCTCTATTGCTCTCCAATTGCAGATAGTTAATTGGCTGAAATTATACTCAATTACCTACACCAACTTTCTTCTGAAAACATTCTTACTTTGCTTGAAAAGCAAGCATCTGATTTTGATCAGCTGTAATTATCATCTTACAAGAGGATTAAGATTAATGAATGACTATACAATATTTTATGTCATTAACTTGTTGATTCCATTTATGATACTTCAGAGAATATGATTCAATATTATTGGGAATTTCTTATAAACAAAATTTTTACATAGAAATCAAAAGCTATTAATGAAGAAGAAAATGAGAAGATAAAAAGAGTGATTGCAAGGACAAGTCTCACTGAACTTAAAGTCTACAAAGTGCATATTTAAATGATAGAAATAAATGGTAAAAACAAAAACACCTAGATGAGTCACATGAGTTTTTAAGATCACTATGTGGAGTCATAAGTTCTAAATTAGAAGCTTGTGAAAATTACTAAAACTCATAAACTACATCTGGATTGAAAAATGAATAAAGTATTATTATTTTTGGCAAATGGTAAAATAATATTATATGTAATATTATATGACAGACACTACTTTATTCCTTTTATAGGGGATTATCTTCTCTGGCAAATAAAATAACTTTCTCACTAAAATAGTACGGTGGAAGAATAAATCTCAATATAGCTGAAGATATACAAGAGTGCCTGGCTTCCATAGTATGGGATTAAATCTCATATTCTGGATTAGCTGTATCTCAGATTACTTCAAAATTATAGAAAAAATGCTAATCATCCATTGTGGTAGAAAGATAAAGAGATGGTGCTGTCAAAATGAGTACATATTTTTTCTTTCAAAGAAAGAACTAAAACTGAATCTATGAATCAAATACTATTGACTTTGCATATTGATTCAGCTTAAAATTTCGTAACTGTTTAGGAGCATTTCAGTGATTTTTGTTCAAACTGATTTAATGAGGAAAAAATCTGGAATATATTATTTGGAGAATATTAAAATAATTTGGGATAATATGATATCAGGAAAGTACCTTTGTTGGATTCATCAAGTCATTTATGAATCACATCAATTCCATTTAAGCAACATTTTTAAGTGGGGTGAATGAGAGAATCAGGAAGAATTCAAGTGTCCCCATATAAGCAATTAAAAATGTATCTGGTGATAATTTTATGGGCAATATGAAAGATATATTATGTCATAATAAAATTAGGGGTTCCATAACCATTAAAAGAGCTATACTTAAAGTGAATTTCTAAGCTCACACAAGCCTGAAAGGTACTATAACAAAATTTATAAATAACATGAAATTGCTATTTCATAAATACATTTTATATAAAACAATCCAAATAAGAATTGTGTACTTCAGACAGAAAGTGTAACAAAATGTGGTAATATCTTCTGTATCCATTCTGTTTTTTGCACTAAAGCCCTTTTATCCTTTTTGTTTAACTCAGATATGCATTATTTCATGCCTTCATTCTTATGGTCTCATAACTGGTCTCTCTGATCTTGTAAGTTGACTCCTCTCCATTGCCCTTGATACTGAAGTGATGTTTCCAAGATTTACTACAGCAAATAAGCACATGACAAGATGTTTGACATCACTGGTCATTAAAAAGCTGCAAATTAAAGCTACAATGAGATACGAACACAAACCTTTTAGAATGTGTAAAATTAAAAAAAAAAATCATAACTGATGATAGTAAGGATGTGGAAGAATTGAACTCTGTACAATCACTTGGGGAAATAGTTTAGAATTTTTAAAAACTTTAAATATACAAGTACCATGTTACCAAGCCATTCTATTCCTAGATATTTACCCAAAGGAAATGAAAGCATAGATTTCCATGAATACTTGTAAATAAACGTTTGTACCAGTTTTGTTACCATTCAGTAATAGCTGAATACTAGAAACAACCTAAATATCCATCAAAAAGTGAATTGATAACACATTGTGTTATATCCATACAATGGAATACATCTTAATGAAAAAAAAAGAAGAAGAAACTGAATGAACTATGAATGGACTTGTAGGGGATCAAAATCACCGTGCTAAAATATGCCATGTTGGCATAACAATTATTTTAAGCTATAGGCAAATGAGAATCAGCAGATGCAGAAAAAAGTTTTCTCAGAGCTTCCCTTATCTTACTAAAAGCAGAAACTTCTGAAAAATGAGGAGTGCCATAAATATCCTAGCTCAGGGAAGTTTTATGGTCATAAAAAGAACAGAAAGTCAGGGCCTTATGGACCTTCACAGGTAACCTACTCAGTTTCCATTCCATCACCCCATGTATTAATATTTATCTTCCCAGTTTGTTGCCCTTGAAATCATAAACTCTATTTTCTCTAAAAACTTACCATTCTTTTGTTAAGTTGGTATGTAAGGCCAAGTTCTAGCCAATCCTTTCAATTACTCATCTTTTAATACTACCATAATGCATGTTAAATTTTTGTTGTTTTTCTCTTGTCAATCTGTCCTTTCTTAATCAAATGTACAGGACCTCCAGTGAAGAATTTAAAATGAATAGAGAAAACAGAATTTTTCCTTCCCAATACATTCACAGCATGGATTAAACAAAAATGAATATATAGAGTAGGACTGCATTTATATAAAACTATAGAAATTGAAAACTAATCTTTAGTGAGAGAAAGTAGATCAATTTTTGCTAGAGCAAAGTGTGCTAAGGGGAAGGGTAGGAGAAAGAGTGAAAGATTATCGAAGTATACAAGGAACTTGTGGAGGTGATCAGAGTATTCATTTTTTTTTTTTTTTGGTTGTGATGGTTATATTCATAGGTATTTGTATTCATCAAAACTTATTAACTTGTATACTAAATATATGGTCTGTTACATGTCAGTTATATCTATATAAGTCTGTTAAAGGTAGAATAAAAAGAAGAAACAGTAATAAAAGCCAGCCCTCTAAATTGCAAATCCATGGGAAATTTGGGACTTTCAGCATGTTGCTACAAAAAAAAATTCCTGGAAAATAAAAATTATCCAGGACATTATCACCACAGTTAAACACTGTTAATTAGACCTACAAATCTCAGCAGTTAGATAGAAGAAAGAAAACAAAGTTATTAGTGTAGGAAAAGGTTCTACTGAGATGTTAACTGTAGATGAAATTAATATATACCTGGAAAATACAAGGAAATCAAAGAAAACAGTTAAAAAAATTAATAGTGATAGTTGACTACAATGCTAATAAAATATTAATAGTAATTTTAGAAAATATAATGGAAATATAAATATTTAGAAAAGATTCTTCATTAAAAAAACAAATTCAAAATAAAGTGAAATAGCATGTAGGACCTAACTTAAGAAAACTTTAGTACTATTCTCAACGACATATAAGAAAATGTGAATATGAGAGTCTTTTTTGATGGTAAATTTTATTAAATATATATCTTTAATATACACTGTGTAACCTGAATAAGCTAAGCTACCTTGGTGCTGGCAGCAGCATAGAGTTGTATTTAATACACACACGCATACATACTCATATAATCATACACACCATCATATATATACACACACAATTACACATACACAAAAGCACTGAGAATTCCAACTTCAGAACTTTTGAAGAGTAGAGATTAATGAGAGAATTGTTTTTCCCAACACACACAAAATGTCCAAAATATACGATTTAGCCATTTATTCTCCATATCACAAAACAGCTGTTTCCACTCACCACCTGGTCCCATTTTCTTTTCTAGGTCTGCATTCAAATACCAATCTGCTCTTTGGAACACCTCTTCAGCTGTCAGACCACTTTTGCTCGAAGACTGGCCCAATTTGCTTTGTCTGTCAAATTTACCTGTACTAAATCCAGATTCCAGAGAACTTGAAACTACTTGTAAAAACGGGGTGCCCAGAAATCCCTCAGAATTATATTCCCTCCTCATCCAGGAGAATATGCTTTTTGTTTTGATTTGTGTATGTGTGTGTGGTGCGTTTGGAATACTGTAGTCTAATTTTTATTGCAGTACACACGTCTTGCAAAAGTGTAAAGGCACTAGTTAAATAATATAAAAAATTAGATAAAAATAAAAAAAGTTTACAATACATACATGATGCAATATTTTATTCACATTAAAATATAACAAAATGTAATGTTAGACAATATTGTACACTGTGTAAATTGTATAGCATACTTATATTTTTATTATGTTAAACAATGATAAGCCAAAGGAAACTAAATCTACTCAATGACACATATAAACAACATAAAACTAAAACAAATAGATGTAGATAAGGAATACAGACTGTTCACTTAATATTTGTTTTCCTGGCTAGTGTTGGTCATTAGATAGTCGTCTGTGTCATGATCAAATGCATCTGTATCTAGGCTTCCAAAGTTCTGGGAAGCCATGGGCTCTCATGGACTTTATCCCATGATTAAAGACACTCTCAAGAGTTGTAAAACAAGTGAATAGTTGGTAATACTGTTTGTAAATCTTGCCAAGCTGGAGGCAGATTCGGAGAAACACAAAAGGTCCTACTAGGACTTAGGTTCTGGCCTTCAAGAAGGCCCCATAACTGGGAGTGATTAACACAGGAACAGAAAACCAAATACCACATGTTCTCATATAAAAGTGGAGCTAAATATTGAACACACATAGACATAAACATGGGAACAATAGACACTGCAGTCTCCTAGAAGGGGGAGGGAGGGAGGGAGAGAGATGTGGGTCAAAAAAGTACCTATTAGGTACTATGCTCACTACCTGTGTGATGGGATCTGTTCCCTAAACTTCAGCATTATACAACAACCTGCACATGTACCCCCTGCATATAAAACAAAAGTTGGAATTTTAAAAATTAGAAAACAAAAAGAGGAGAAAAATAAGTGGCTACCATGGCAATGTTCAGGAGCACAATCAAATTTTAATTTCATAGTAGAGTTGTCAGGGTTACCCTGGGAACCAAGTAACACAGACATCATTGAGTCCCTTGGTATCAGATTCCCAAAAATCATAATTCTAGCAAATAGGAATAAGTGAATATGATATTCTAATCCAAAATTATACTTTGTTTCTGTATCAAAAGACTCAATGTTATAAAGATACTGATTATTTCTGTGTTAACCAGAAAAATCAATATAACCCCATTTAAACAAATTTTTAAGCTGGTAAAATGATACCGAAATGTAACACTGAGATTTTCTGGTGTTTCCACAGCCACGCTCTATTATATAGGTAGAAATTTGGGGAATGATAATATTTCTTCAAAGCCTGTAATATTACTAAACTCAGAATACACAACAACATAGATCAAAGTGTAATGTGAAATAAGAAATAACAGACATATATTCTAAATCTTCCTTTAAGTTACCATGTGTTATCTAAGACTTCTTTAATTTTCCATAGGTTTAAGTAAAATAATAAAGATATGATATGAACAAGGCACATGTTCACCTGTTATAGCATTCTTTTCATCTGATAACTTTGAATTGCAGCTAAAAATCAGTTTATTATTGTCAGAAAGTTTAACTTAACACTGTATTGAAATAAAATAGTTTGCATTTGATACATATCTTCCAATGTCAGTGCATTCAAATACTTGAGAAAATATTTTGCTGCTACCTTCTCTTTGCAAAAATTAAATAGTAATAAAATATTTTCAAGGGGTAATTCATATTTGAAATGAAATAAATAAAAATGCATACAAATTCTGATTCAAAACCATTTTTTACTACTTTAGAATGCAGAATTCGACTATCTTAGCTCAATATGATTACAATTATTGGAGCATTGTGGTGGTGTCATAGTTCAACTAAGTGAAAAGAAACTACTAAATCCTCTTCTGTGCAGAAGTAGGATACTCCCCAAGTAGGATATTTCTTAATTTTTGAATGTGCTCCACTTCATTAACATATGTAGTGTTTTATTTATAACAAACAAAATAGATTATTATATTTCTAAGCAATTACTTGAGAATTCAAGTATAAACTGAAATCCAGAGCTTTTAGGAAGTTCATTTTCAAGAATATTTACTGAGCCCCTACTTTGTTTTAGACAATTTATTACAGACTACATGAATCATTTAATGAAAATTTCACAACATCCTCTGGGTTTAGGCTCTATTGTTGTCTCCAGATTACAGAAACCAAGTTTATATTAGAGATATTAAGAAGTTAGTTATATAATTTTTTATAAATGTGTTACTCTGATCTCCTATGCTTGCTTCCTGTATTAGCTGGATCAGTGGTCCTCAAATATCTTACTTTCATGACTTCACTATGCCCTTAAAAGGTAGTGATGCATCGAAAGAGGTTTTACTTATGTGGATATTATAAATCAATATTTATCATATTTGACATTAAAATGAGAATTTAAAACACTATGTCATTTAAAAGCATTGATAATAGCCCATCACACATTAAAATAAATATTTTCTTGAAAAATGTTTTCAAAAACATTTAAAAAATGAGGAAATTTTTATTGTTTTGCATTTTGGGAAATCTCTTTAATATTTGGCTTACTAAACAATAGCTGGTGTCTCATATTTATTCCTATTATTAATTCATTGTGATATTACACATTGTATATACTTATGAAAAACAAAATAAAAAAGCGAATAATATATTTGTATTATTATGAAAACAGTTTTGAACTGAGGAGTTCCTGGTTGGTTCTTGAGACCCTAGAAATCCCTCAACCACACTTGCAGAACCACTGTGCCAGGGCATCAGAAGTACCTAGGGTACACCTGGATACATCAACCTGTTACAGATAATTCTTATTTATTCCATAGTTACAAACAGACATTCTAAAATATACCATAAAAATTTTATGAACATGTAAGAAATAATAACAAATTAAACAAAATTCTGACAATTCTTGACAAATTGCAATAAATTAATGAAAGTAGTTATTTTTCATAACATTTTATTAGTAGTAGTAGTATAATATTCTTACACTGTAACCTAGTATGATCACAAAACATGGTTTTAGGAAGAGAGCAAAAGGAAGCTATGGAATGATGAACGTACATATTGCATTTCTTCTTTCATTTGGCAAACAGCTGCTATGTATAAAGCCTGATGCTAGGTGGCAAGGATTAAATAGAACTGAATTTGTTCAAAAATATTAAGAAATGCTTTCCAGAAAGTGAGAAAGAATAAATTATAGCCGAATAACCAAAATTGCCTGTAAATTCAGAGGTAGGTTTGCAAACTGATGCTGGAGAGCTTCATGTTAAGAAAATAAGCTTACTGGTGAAGTTTTCAAAGTTTTAATACTAGTTAGTAAAATATTTCTGTTATCTTATTGTGATAAGAGAAATTTATATATCATACCAAGTGGATAAAAGTGAAATATTATGCTAGTCAGTAAACAATGCCTTTCTCATAGTAACTAACAGATATGGCAAAACTTTTCACTGATTGTAAAGTAATGAACGTGGACCATACTTTAAATATGAAGAAGGAAATAACTTTCTTTTCTGTTCTTTAATAAATGGAAACTCTAAAGAAAATTATTGCATTAAGCCTGAAACCTGAAGACTAACCTAACTAGACTTATTTAATTATAATTGGCAGCATATTGTTTATAAGAATGAAATATTTTAAATAAGGTAACATGTATTCAACCTTGTTTATTTGATTGTCTGTGAAAAACAATCAAATATTGACCAGTATAATTCAGAAAATTATATATGCCTAAGAAAAAAAAATTGTCTTGCTATGATTGTTGGTACACTAAATTACAATTAAATATTTTAAGTTCATGCATTTTAATACAATACAACATTTTGAAAAGATATTTGTAATTTTTATAACTAACTTCCTACTAAGAAAAGAAGCAAAGATAGAACACAAGTTGGCTTACAACACAAAGTTCACTGTGATAAGATGATCAAGGTACAATAATAACTTTTCCTCCAATAAATTATCTGTTTTATTGCCATTATATTTGATGAAAATATTTGAACACAAAGTTCAGTTTTCAACTAATAATGAAACATGTTTTCTGAATTAAAATATAAATATTTTAACATTCTTTAAATATGCTCTAAAATGACTTCATTTACTCTTTCAACTATTTACTGAGATCCTGCTGTTTGCAATGCCCTACTGATTCAGGCCCAGTAGGAAGAAAAAAGTATAAGGACAAAAATATCTCTGTCCTTATACTTTGAGCCTAGATTCTAATGGGAAAGTAGTAGACAACCAACAATTAAACTATTAAATAAGCATATAATATAGTGTGTTAGAACACAGTAAGACTTATGTAGAGAAATGAGTAAGAAGGTGTATGTGCCAGGGGACAGCATTATTACAATATTTCGTATTTTCAAAATTAACACACATGAAAATTTCATTTTATTGGTATATGCTTTTCTGAGTTTAGCACAGGTATAGATTTCTATAACCACAACTGCAATCAAGATAAGAACAATTCTATCAATCCCAAAAAACTCTTTAGTGCTGCTCCTTTGTCATTAAATCTCTCCCTAGCCCTAAACCTTGACCAATGCCGATCTGTTTGCAATCTTCATAATTTTGTGTTTTCAGGAATGCCATTTAAATTAAATCGTACAGGCCGGGCGCTGTGGCTTACGCCTGTAATCCCAGCACTTTGGGAGGCCGAGGAGGGTGGACCACAAGGTCAGGAGATCGAGACTATCCTGGCTAAGACGGTGAAACCCCGTCTCTACTAAAAAATAAAAAAAATTAGGCAAGCGTGGTGGCGGGCGCCTGTAGTCCCAGCTACTCGGGAGGCTGAGGCAAGAGAATGACTCAAACTGGGGAGGTGGAGTTTGCAGTAAGCCGAGATCATGCCACTGCGGAGACTCTGTCTCAAAATAAATAGATAGATAGATAGATAGATAGATAGATAGATAGATAGATAGATAATAAATAAATAAATAAATAAATAGAATTAAATCGTACACTAGGTAGCCTTTAACACTGCCATTTTTGGCAAGGCATGGTGGCTAACACTTTGGGAGGACAAGGTGGGAGGATCACCTGAGTCCAGGAGATAGAGGCTGCATTCAGACAGTCGTGATAGCACTGCTACACTCCAGCCTGGGTTATCAGTGAAACCCTGTCTCAAAAAATTAAAAAAAAAAAAACTGGCATATTTTACCCAGCATGTAATAACTTTGAGATTTATTCAAATTGTTGCATATCCCAATACTCTATTATTTTTTATTGCTAAGTAATATTCCATTGTAAATAATGTATCGCAGTTTATCCATTCATCTGTTGAATCGGGTTTTGGCAATTATAAACAGAATTTCTATTAATATTTGTGTTCAAATTTTTTGGGCTAACGTAAGTTCTCATGTGTCTAGGATAAATATCTGGGAGTGGAACTCCTGGATTTTATGGTAAGTGTTTGTTTCAGTTTAGAAGAAATTGTCAAACTATTTTCCAAAATGGCTTTAACATTTAGCATTCCCACTAGAAATCTTCCTTTGCTTATTCACAAAAAATTTAGAATCAGTTTGTTTATATTAACAAAAATCCTTGGGATGCTAATTGTAATTTAACTAAATCTCGATGTCAGTTTGGGGAGATTTGTCATAAATACTATGTTGAGTACATGAAAAATCCAATCCATGCACATAGTATGTCTCTCCAAGCATTTAGGTTTTCTTTCATTTCATTATGATTTCAGAGTTTATACAAATATATGTTTCACATGTTTTCTTAGATCCATGCCTTAGTATTTCATTTCTTAAAGTTATTGTAATTAGTATTGGATTTTTGTCTGTTAACCCTGTATGCTTTATCCTTGATAAATTCGCTGATTTGCTCCAGGAGTTTGTTGCTTGTTTGTTTTGTTTGGCTTTAGATTCTGTATCATTCAGAGTTTTCCATAGAAACAAAACAACTAGAAAATATATAGAGAGAGACCCATGGGAGTGGCTCATGTGATGATGGAAGGTGACAATTCCAAAATTTGTAGGACAGGCCAGCAGACTGGAAATTTGGGGGCAGGAGTTGATGATGCAGTCTTGAGGAAAATCTTCTTTTTTCTCAGTGAAACCTCAGTTTGCTTTTAACAGCTTTAAAATGATTGAATGAGGCCCATATACATTACCAAGAATAATCTCCCTTAATTTAAGTAAACCGATTGTAGATGTTAACCACATCTACAAAACACCTTTACTATAAGATCTATATTAGTTTTTAAGTTAGGTACAAACCTATTTAGCCTAGCTAAGCTTACACATAAAACTAACTAACCATCACAGATTCTTTGGGATTTTCTAGTTGGATAATACATCATCTATAAATAAGGCAGTTATATTCCTCTTTTTTCCCATCCATATAGCTTTTTATTCCCGTATCTACTATACTGGTCAGAACTTCCAGAACAATGTCAAATAAGAATGATCAGAGTATGTGTTCTTCCTTGTTATTTATCTAATATAGAAAACATTTAATCTTTCAACATTAGGGTGATGTTAGCTGCAGAAACTTAGGTTGAGAAAGTTTCCTTGTATTTCAAATTTGTTGAGAGATTTTTGTTATAAATAGATACAGAATTATAAAATGCATCTTATATGATCATGTTATGGTTTATTGACATTTGAATATTGAATCAGTCTTGCATCCCTGAGATAAATTCCACTTTTATGTAGAGTTTGAGGTTTTTGTACTTGTTTAGTGTATGCATTGATAGATGCAAACTTCCAACATTTTATTGAGGATTTAATTCTCTGTTCATAGCAGATACTAGTCTTCAGTTTATTTACTTTTATTCTTCAAAATTATAATTTGATTTTATTTGATTTAAAAAATATTTTATTTTAAGTTCCAGGGCACATGTGCAGGATGTGCAGGTTTGTTGCACAGGAAAACATGTACCATGGTACTTTGCTGTACCTATCAACCCATCACCGAAGTATTAAGCCCACATGCTTTGGCTATTTTTCCTGATGTTTTCACACCCGGCTGACAGGCCCCAGTGTGTGTTGTTCCCCTCATTGTGTCCATGTGTTCTCATTGTTCAGCTCCCACTTAAGTGTGAGAACATGCAGTGTTTGGTTTCCTGTTCCTGGGATAGTTTGCTGAGGATAATGGCTTTCAGTTTCATTCATGTCCCTGCAAAGGACATGATCTTATTTGTTTTTATGGCTGTATAGTATTCCATGGTGCATATGTACCACATTTGCTTTATCCAATCTACCATTTATGGGTATTTGGGTTAATTCCATGTCTTTGCTATTGTGAATAGGGCTTTAATAAACATACATGTGCATGTACCTTGATAATAGAATGATTTAAATTCCCTTGGGTATACGCCCTGTAATGGGATTGCTGGGTCAAATGGTATTTCTGTCATTAGATCTTTGAAGAATCGCCACACTGTCTTTCACAATGGTTGAACTAATTTATTCTCCCACCACCAGTGTATAAGTGTTTCTTTTTCTCCACAATCTCGCCAGCATCTGTTATTTTTTGACTTTTTAGTAATAACCATTCCGATTGCTGTGTGGTGGTATCTCATTGTGGTTTTGATTTTCATTTATCTTATGATCAGTGATGTTGAGCTTTTTTTCATAGGTTTGTTGGCTGCATAAATGTCTTCTTTTGAGAAGTGTCTGTTTATGTCCTTTGTTCACTTTTTAATGAGCTTGTGTGTTTTTCTCTTATAAATGTGCTTAAGTTTCTTAAAGATACTGGATTTTAGACCTTTGTCAGATGAATGGATGACAAAAATTATCTCCCATTCTGGAGGCTGTCTGTTAGTTCTGATAATAATTTCTTTTGCTGTGCAGAAGCTCTTTAGTTTAATAGATCTCATTTGTCAATTTTTTCTTTTGTTGCAATTGCTTGTGCTATTTTTATCATGAAATCTTTGCCTGTGCCTATGTCCTGAATGGTATTGCCTAGGTTTTCTTCTAAAGTACTCACAGTTTTTGGTTTTACATTGAAGTCTTTAATCCATCTTAATTTACTTTTTGGACAATGCATAAGGAAGGGGACCAGTTTCAGTTTTCTGCGTATGGCCAGCCAGTTCTTCCAGCACCATTTATTAAATAAGGAATCCTTTCTCTATTGCTTGTTTTTGTCAGGTTTGTCAAAGATCAGATGTCGTAGTTTTGTGGTCTTATTCCTTAGTTCTCTATTCTCTTCCTTTAGTCTATGTGTCTGTTTTTTGTACTAGTCCCATGCTGTTTTGGTTACTATAGGCTTGAAGAATAACTTGAAGTTGGGTAGCGTATAATAAAGCCTCCAGCTTTATTCTTTTTGCTTACAATTGTCTTGGCTATCTGGGCTCTTTGTTGTTTACATGTGAATTTTAAAATAGTTTTTTTTTTTTTTTTTTCCCCCAATTCTGTGAAGAATGTCAATGGTAGTTTAATGGGAATAGCATTGAATCTATAAATTGCTTTGGACAGTATGGCCATTTTTACAAAATTGATTCCTCCTATTCATGAGCATGGAATGTTTTTCCATTTGTTTGTGTCCTCTCTGATTTCCCTGAGAAGTGGTTTGTAGTTCTCCGCAAAGAGGTCCTTTGCTTTTCTTGTCAGCCGTATTCCTAGGTATTTTATTCTCTTTGTAGGAACAGTTGAAAAGGAGAGACTCCTCCCTAACTCATTTTATGAGGTCAGTATCATCCTGATACCAAAACCTGGCAGAGATATAACAACAAAAAATAAAACTTCAGGCCAATATCCCTGATGAACATAAATGTAAAAATCCTCAATAAAATATTGGCAAACTGAATCCAGCATCACATCAAAAAGCTAATCCATCATGATCAAGTACGCTTCATACCCAGGATGAAAGGCTGGTTCAACATATGCAAATCCATAAACCTAATCCATCACATAAACAGAACTAAAGACAAAAAAAATCACATGATTATCTCAATAGATACGGAAAAGGCCTTTGATAGAATTTAACATCACTTTATGTTAAAAACTCTCAATAAACAAGATATTGAAGGAACATACCTCAAAATAATAAGAGCCATTTATGACAAACTGACACTCAACATCCCATACTGAATGGGCTAAAGCTGGAAGCATTCGCCCTTGAAAACTGGTACAAGACGAGGATGCCTTCTCTCACCACTCCAACATCGTACTGGAAGTTCTAGCCAGGGCAATCAGGCAAGAGAAATAATATAAGGAATTCAAACTAAAAGTTAGGAAGTCAAATTGTCTTTGCTTGATGATATCTAGGAAATTCCATTGTCTCAGTTCAAAAGTTTCTTAAGGGGTTTATTTTCTTTTTTTTTTTTTTTTTTTTTTTTTTCTGAGACAGAGTTTCGCTCTGTCGCCCGGGCTGGAGTGCAGTGGCCGGATCTCAGCTCACTGCAAGCTCCGCCTCCTGGGTTTATGCCATTATCCTGCCTCAGCCTCCCAAGTAGCTGGGACTACAGGTGCCCGCCACCTCGCCCGGCTAGTTTTTTGTTTTTTTGGTTTTTTTTTTTTTTAGTAGAGACGGGGTTTCACCATGTTAGCCAGGGTGGTCTCGATCTCCTGACCTCGTGATCCGCCCATCTCGGCCTCCCAAAGTGCTGGGATTACAGGCTTGAGCCACCGCGCCCGGCCGGGGTATATTTTCTTGTACTATATTTATTTGGTTTCACCATTAGGATCATGCTGTCTCATTAAAAAATTAGGGAATAATTATTTCTATGATTTTTCTGGAATAAACAATTGATAGAATTCACCAGTTTGAATATCTAGGACTATAAAATTTCCTTTTGAATGATTATTTACAATCCCAATATCTTAAGTAGTAAAAGTGTAGAATTATTCTGCTTATGAATTTCATCAGTGGGGGGGGTGGTTAAGCATTTTGTGGTTTTGTTGCATTTCATTTAAGTATTCTAATTTATATGCATACAATTATTATAACATACCCTTATTATGCTTTTAATGTCTATGGCACTTGTAGTGACATCCTGTCTTCCATTTCTAGTATTAGTAATTTGTGTTTTATATCTCTCTTTTTTAAATATGAAAAATAGACTAGTGTTTGACCTGCTGTATATCATACCATGTTCACATACTCTCTTATTTAATTATTGCAAAACTATTTTAGGTAGATAATACTATCTTTTTTTTTTTTTTTTTTTTTCTTTTTTTTTTTTTTTTTTTTTATTATACTTTAAGTTCTAGGGTACATGTGCATAACGTGCAGGTTTGTTACATATGTATACTTATGCCATGTTGGTGTGCTGCACCCATCAACTCGTCAGCACCCATCAATTCATCATTTATATCATGTATAACTCCCCAATGCAATCCCTCCCTCCTCCCCCCTCCCCCCTCCCCATGATAGACCCCAGTGTGTGATGTTCCCCTTCCCGAGTTGCTGCAAACAAATAAAATGTTGATTTGGAGAGGGTTGTATTATTTTCTAAAAATAAACTGACTATAACTTGAAGATCTATGTTTAAAGTAAAGTCATGTATGTGGCTACATTCTGAAAAATGTGTCATAAGGTGATTTCACTGTTGTGTTGACATCATAGAGTGTACTTACACAAACCTAGGTCATACAGCCTTACAAAAATCTAATATAGCACATATAGGCTATATAGCATAGTATATTGCTCTTAGGCTACAAACCTGTACATCATGTTACTATACTGAATAGCATAGGCAACTATAACACAATAGTAAATATTTGTATATCTAAACATAGAAAAGATACAATAAAATATTGTATAAAATATTTTTTTAAATGTTCATGTGTCTAGGGCACTTACAACAAATGGAGCTTGCAGGACTGGAAGTTGTTCTGGGTGAATCAGTGAGTTAGTGGTGAATGAATGTGAAGGCCTAGGACATTGTTGTACACTATCGTAAACTTTACAAACACTGTACACTTAGGCTACACTAAATTTTTTTAAAAATCTTTCTTCAGTAATAAATTTACCTCAGCTTACTGTAACTTTTTTACTTTATAAACATTTTTTTAAATGATAACTTTTGTAATAGCACTTAGTTTAAAACACAATCTACACTTATACAAAAATATTTTTTTCTTTGTATCCTCATTCTATAAGCTTTCTTCTATGTTTTAACTTTTATTTTAAGTTCAGGGGTACATCTACAGGTTTGTTATTTAGGTAAATTTGTGTCATGGGGGTTTATTGTACAGAATATTTCTTTACCCAGGAATTAAGCATAGTATTCATTAGTTATTTTTCCTCACCATCTCCCTCCTCCACTCCACCCTCCTATAGCTCGCAGTGTCTGTTTTCCCCCTCTATGTGTCCATGTGTTCTCATCATTTAGCTCCCACTTATAAGTGAGAGTATTCAGTATTTGACTTTTGTTCCTGTGTTAGTTTGCTACAGAAAATGGCCTCCTGATTCATCCATATCCCTGCAAAGTACATGACCTCATTTTTTTCTGACTGCATAGTATTCCACAGTACATATGTACCACATTTTCTTTATCCAGTCTACCATTGATGGGCATTTAGGTTGATTCCATGTATTTGCTATTGTGAATAGTACTGCAATGAACATATGCTTGCATGTGTGTTTATGTTGAATGATTTAGATTCCTTTGGGTATATACCCAGTAATGGAATTTCTTGGTCTAATGGTTGTTTTGTTTTTAGGTCTTTGAGAAATGGTCACAATGTTTTCCATAGTGATTGAACTAATTTGCAGCCACACTAACAGTGTATTAAGTGTTTATTTTTCTCCACAACCTTGCCAGCACCTATTGTTTTTTGCCTTTTCAGTAATAGCCATTCTCACTGGTGAGAGATGGTGTCTTAATGTGGTAATTATTTGTGTTTTCCTAATGATCAGTGATACCGAACTGTTTTTCATCTGCTTGTCGGTTGTATGTATCTATTCTTTTGAAAAAACGTCTGTTTATGTACTTTGCTCACTTTGTAATGGGATTGTTTGTTTTTATTCTTGTGAAATTGGTTAAGTTTCTCATAGATTCTGTATAATAAACCTTTGTCAGATGGGTAGATTGCAAAAATTTTCTCCCATTCTGTAGGTTGCCTGTTAACTCTGATGGTAGTTTTTTTTACTATGCAGAAGCTCTTTAGTTTAATTAGATCTCATTTGTCAATTGTAGCTTTTGCTGCCGCTGCTTTTGGTGTTTTAGACATGAAGTCCTTGCCCATGCCTATGTCCTGAATGGTACTACCTAGGTTTTCTTCTAGGATTTTTATGATATTAAGTCTAACATTTAAGTCTCTAATCCATCTTGAATTAATTTTTGTATAAGGAGTAAGGAAAGGATCCAGTTTCAGCTTTCTACTTATGGCTAGCCAGTTTTCCCAGCACCATTTATTAAATAGGGAACCCTTTCCTCATTCCTTCTTTTTCTCAGGTTTTTCAAAGACCAGATGGCTATACATGTGTGGTATTATTTCTGAGGACTCTGTTCCGTTCCATTGGTGTATATCTCTGCTTTGGTACCAGTACCATGCTGTTTTGGTTACTGTAGACTTGTAGCATACTTGAAAGTCAGGTAGCGTGATGCCTCCAGCTTTGTTCTTTTGACTTAGGATTGTCTTGGCAATGCGGGCTCTGTTTGGGTTCCATATGAACTTTAAAGCAGTTTTTTCCAATTCTGTGAAGAAAGTCATTGGTAGTTTGATGGGGATCACATTGAATCTATAAATAACCTTGGGCAGTATGGCCATTTTCATGATATTGATACTTCCTATCCATGAGCATGGTATGTTCTTCCATTTGTTTGTATCCTCTTTTATTTCACTGAGCAGTAGTATGTAGTTCTCCTTGAAGAGGTCCTTTACATCCCTTGTAAGTTGGATTCCTAGGTATTTTATTCTCCCTGAAGCTATTGTGAATGGAATTTCATTCCTAATTTGGCTCTCTGTTTGTCTGTCACTGGTGTATAAGAATGCTTGTGATTTTGCACATTTATTTTGCATCCTGAGACTTTGTTGAAGTTTCTTATCAGCTTAAGGAGATTTGGGGTTGAGACAATGGGGTTTTCTAAATATACAATCATGTCATCTGCAAAGAGGGACAATTTGACTTCTTCTTTTCCTGACTGAATACCCTTGATTTCTTTCTCTTGCCTGATTGCCCTACCCAGAACTTCCAACACTATTTTGAATAGGAGTGCTGAGAGAGGACATCCCTGTCTTGTGCCAGTTTTCAAAGGGAATGCTTCCAGTTTTTGCCCATTCAGTATGATATTGGCTGTGGGTTTGTCATAAATAGCTCTTACTATTTTGAGATACGTTCCATCAATACCAAATTTATTGAGAGTTTTTAGCATGAAGGACTGTTGAATTTTGTCAAAGGCCTTTTCTGCATCTATTGAGATAATCATGTGGTTTTTGTCTTTAGTTCTGTTTATATGCTGGATTACGTTTATTGATTTGAGTATGTTGAACCAGCCTTGCATCCGAGGGATGAAGCCCACTTGAGTGGATAAGCTTTTTGATGTGCTGCTGGATTCGGTTTGCCAGTATTTTATTGAGGATTTTTGCATCAATATTCATCAGGGATATTTGTCTAAAATTCTCTTTTTTTGTTGTGTCTCTGCCAGGCTTTGGTATCAGGATGATGTTGGCCTCATAAAATGAGTTAGGGAGGATTCCCTCTTTTTCTATTGATTGGAATAGTTTCAGAAGGAATGGTACCAGCTCCTCCTTTTTTTCTTTTGCTCTGCAGAAGCTCTTTCATTTAATTTGATCCCATTTTTCAATTTTTGCTTTTGTTGCCATTGCTTTTGTCATCTTTAGCACAAAATTTTGTCTGTTTCTATGTGCAGAATGGTATATTGCCTAGGTTGTATTGCAGGATTTGTATAGTTTTGAGTTATATACTTACGTTTTTAATCCATCTTGAGTTGGTTGTTGTATATGGTGTAAGGAAGGAGTCCCACTACAATCTTCAGCATATGACTAGCCAGTTTTCCCTGTACCATTCGTTGAAGAAGGAGTCCTTTCCCTGTTGCTGATTTTTGTCAGCTTTGTTGAAGGTGAGATGGTTGTAGGTATGTGACCTTTTTTATGAGTTATCTATTCTGATCTATTGGTCTATGTATCTGTGTTTATACCAGTACCATGCTGTTTTGTTTACTGTAGCCCTGCAGAAAATTTGAAGTTGGGTAGCATGATGCCTCCAGCTTTACTCTTTTTGCTTAGGATTGTCTTGGTTAGCGGCCCTTTGTTGGTTTGATATGAATTTTAAAATAGTTTCTCCAACTTCTGTGATTAATGTCAATGGTATTTTATGGGAATGTCATTGAATCTATAAATTACTTTGAGCAGTATAATCATTTTCACAATATATTGATTATTCCTATACATGAGCATGGAATGTGTTTCCATTTGTTTGTGACCACTCTGATTTCTTTGAACAGTGATTTGCAGTTCTTGTAGAGATATTTCATCTCCCTGGTTAGCTGTATTCCTAGGTATTTCATTCCTTTTGTGGCAATTGTGAATGCCAATTCATTTGTGATTTGGCTCTTGGCTTGACTGTTGTTGTATTATAGGAATGCCAGTATAGTAGTGATTTTTGTGCATCTATTTTGTTTCTTGAGATTCCGAAGTTGTTTATCAGCTTAAGGAATTTTGTGCCAAGACTATGAAATTTTCTAGATATAGGGCTTTGTCATCTGCAAATAGGGATACTTTGACTTCCTATCTTCCTATTTGGATGCCTGTATTTCTTTCTCTTGCACTGGCCAGGACTTCCAATACTATGTTGAATAGGAGTGGTGAGAGAGAGCATCCTTCCCTTGTGCTGGTTTTCAAGGGGAATGCTTCCAGTTTTGGCCCATTCAGCATGATGCTGACTGTGGATTTGTCATCGATGGCTCTTATTATTTTGAGGTATGTTCCTTTAATACTAAGTCTATTGAGAGCTTTTAACATGAAAGGGTGTTTGAGTTTTATCAAAAGCATTTTCTACATCTACTGAATAATGTGGGTTTAGTCTTTAGTTCTGTTTATGTGATGGATTATGTTTATGGATTTGCATATGTTGAACCAGCCTTGCATCCTGGGTATGAAGCCTGCTTCATATCGTGGGAGATAAGCTTTTTGATATGCTGCTCGATTTGGTTTGCCAGTATTTGTTGAGGATTTTTGCTTTGATGTTCATCAGGGATGTTGGCTTGAAGTTTTCTATTTTTGTTGTGTCTCTGCCAGATTTTGGTATCAGGGTAATGCTGACCTCATAGAATGAGTTAGGAAGGAGTTCCTCCTACTCAATTTTTTTGGAGTAGTTTCAGCAGCAGTGCTACCAGCTCTTCTTTGTACATCTGGTAGAATATGGCTGTGGATCCTTGTGGCCCTATGCTTTATTGCTGTTGTTGTTGGTAGGATATTTATTACTAATTCAATTTCAGAGCTCATTGTTCAACTGTTCTGGGATTCAATTTACTCCTGGTTGAGTCTTGGAAGAATGTATATGTCCAGAAATTTATCAATTTCTTCTAGATTTTCTACTTTGTGTGCATAGAAGTGTTCATAATAATATCTGATGGTTATTCGTATTTCTGTTGGGTCAAATAAATATTTCCTTAGTCAGTTCTGATTGTGTTTATTTGGATTATCTTCCATTTCTTCTTTATTAGGCTAGCTGCAGTCTATTTTATTAATTTTTTGAAAGTAACAACTTCTGGATTCATTGAGCTTATGAATAATTTTTTGTCTCTCAGTCTCCTTCAGTTCAGCTCTTATTTTGGTTATTTCTTGTCTTCTGCTAGCTTTGGGGTTGGTTTGCTCTTTGTACTCTAGTTCTTTTAGTTGTGATGTTAGGTTATTAAATTGAGGTCTTTCTAACTTTTCAATATGGGTACTAAGTGCTATAGATATCCCTCTTAACATTGCCTTAATTGTGTCTCAGATATTCTAGTATGTTTTACTTTTGTTCTAATTAGTTTTAAAGAGCTTCTTGATGTCTGCCTTAATTTCATTATTTATCCAAAAGTCATTCAAGAATGGATTATTCAATTTCCATTTAATTGTATGGTTTTAAGCGATGTTCTTGGTCTTGAGCTCTAATTTTATTGTGATGAAGTTTAAGAGTGATTGTTACTATTTGAATTCTTTTGCATTTGCTGAGGAGTGTTATAGGTCCAAATATTTGGTCAATTTTATAATTTGTGTCACGTGGCAATGAGAATAATGTACATTCTGTTGTTATGGCATGGAGAGCACTGTAGATGTCTATCAGGTCCATTTGATCAAATTTTGAGTCAGGTACTTAATATCTTTGCTAATTTTCTGCCTTAATAATCTGTCTAATACTCAGAGGGGTGTTGATGTCTCTCAGGATTGTTGTGTGGGAGCCTATGTCCCTTTGAAGGTCTCTAGGAACTTACTTTATCAATCCAGGTGTTCCTGTTTTAGGTGCATATACATTTAGAATAGTGATAACTTGTTGAATTGAACTCTTTACCATTATGTAATGCCCTTCTTTGATCTTTTCTTATCTTTGTTGGTTTAGAGACTGTTTTGGCTGAAATAAATATTGTAACCCATGCTTTTTTTTCTGTTTTCCATTGCTTGGTAGATTTTTCTCCAATCATTTGTTTCGAGACTAAGGGTGTCATTACACATGAGATGGATATCTTGAAGACAGAATATCAATGGGTCTTGGATCTGTCTTAAGTTCTTTGAGAAATCTCCAGACTGCTTTCAGCAGTGTCTGAACTAATTTACATTCCCACTAACAGTGTATGAGCATTCTCTTTCTCTGCAGCTTTGCCATCCTTTGTTTTTTGAGTTTTTAATAATAGCCATTCTGACTACTGTGAAATGTCTTGTGGCTTTATTTGCATTTCTCTGATGATTAGTGATGGTGAGCATCTTTTTCATATATTTGGCTGCCTATCCTGTGCCTTTTAACTGGGGCATTTAACTTGTTTCCATTCAATGTTTATATTGATATGTATAGATTTGATTCTGTCATTATGATGTTGGCTGGTTATTGTTCAGACTTGTTTGTGCATTTGCTTTATAGTGGCACTGGTCTGCACAGTTAAGTGTGTTTTTGTACTAGCTCATAACGCTCTTTCCTTTCCATATTGAGTGCTTCTTTCAGGAGTTCTTGTAGGCAGGTCTGGTGGTAACAAATTCCCTCAGTGTTTACTTTTGTGAAAGGATCTTATTTCTCTTTTGCTTATGAAGCCTAGTTTGTCTGGATGTGAAATTCTTGGTTTGAATGTCTTTCAATTAAGAATTTTGAATATTTGCCCCCAAATCTCTTCTGGCTTGTACAGTTTCTGCTGAGAGGTCTGCTGTTAGTCTGATGGGTTCCCCTTGATAGGTAGTCTGACCTTTCTCTCTAGTTGCCTTTAATATTTTTAATTTCATGTCAACCTTAGAGAATCTTATAATTATATGTCTTGGGGATGATCTTCCTGTAGAGTATCTTACTTTGGTTCTCTGCATTTTCAGAATTTGAATGATGGCCTCTAGCAAGGTTGGGGGAAGTTGTCACAGATGATATTCTGAAATTTATTTTTCCATTTTATTTCATTCTCTCCATCTCTTTCAGAGACATTAATGAGTCATAGATTCAGTCTCTTTACATAATGAAATATATCCTGGAGATGTTGTTCATTCCATTTTGTTATTTTCTTCCTATTTTTTTCTGACTTTCATATTTCAGAAAGCCGGTTTTCTAGTAACCTCATGTTCTGGATTCAAGCGATTCTCTTGCCTCAGCCTCCCAAGTAGCTGGGATTACACTCAATTACAAACATGCCCTGCTAATTTTTGTATTTTTAGTAATGACAAGGTTTCGCCATGTTGACCAGGCTGGTCTTGAACTCCTGACCACAAATGATCCATCTGCCTTGGCCTCCCAAAGCTAGGACTACAGGTATGAGCCACTATGCCTGGCTTCTCTATGACTTTTCAATTTTCTTTTATCAAGTGCTGTGGTGAGAAGGTGGAAAAGCATAGAGCAAAAAGTTTGACATGAAACTGACTGAACAATCAATTGAGTTAATTCACTACCTTTGGACCAGCCTTTTTGCTATTTTTAATTTTATTTTTACCTTTAAAACTTTTTGTTTGAAAGCTGAAACACAAACCCACACATTGTTCTATGCCTACACATGGTCAGAATCATCAATTTCATTGTCTTCTACCTCCACATCTTGTCCCACTGGAAGGTCTATAAGGACAATAACACCCATGGAGCTGCCATCACCTATGATAACAGTGCCTTCTTCTGGAATACCTATTAAGGTATTCAGTAAGGACCAATAAGGACCTACCTGAGGCTCTTATTGAGGAAGTCTCACTCTTTTCAGAAATATTTTCATTGTTTACTTGGTTTGCTTATCTTTTTCATTATAGCTTTGTTTCTAAGCAGGTAATACAACATAAACATTATTCTTTGTTAATGAAAACCTTTTGATGTTGTGGTATATTTTCACAATTTTAGGGAGCTTGATGGGATCTGCACACATTTTCATAAATTCTTAGCTGTGAATTTTCATGGGGGTTCATGAAGTTATGGATGAATCTCCTGAGTGTCTTCCTCCAGACACCATTCATGTACTCCTTGGTGACATCACCAAGCCTGAGCAATGCTCTTGATGTACATATAGATGTAATCCTTCCAGAATTATATCAGTATCTTCTCAGTATCCCCTTCAGTTGCAGCAATAGCTTGGGCAATGTTCTTCACAGATGTTAGACCTTAAAAGCTGCTGTATGGTCAACAACTATATGAAAAAGATGCTCACCATCACTAATCATCAGAGAAATGCAAATAAACCCACAAGACATTTCACAGTAGTCAGAATGACTATTATTAAAAAAGTCAAAAAACAGAGGATGGCAAAGCTGCAGAGAAAGAGAATGCTTATACACTGTTGGTGGGAATATAAATTAGTTCAGACACTGCCGAAAACAGTCTGGAGATTTCTCAAAGAACTTAAAGACAGAGCCATTGTTTAACCCAGAAATCCCATTACTGGGTATATACCCAAAAGAAAATACATCATTATATCCAGAAGACGCACGCACTTCTATGTTCAATGTTGCAATATTCAGAGTAGCAAAGAGACATAGCATCAACCAAGGTGCCCATCAGTGGTGAACTGAATAAAGAAAATGTGATATGTATGGCCCGGCGTGGTGGCTCACACCTGTAATCCCAGAACTTTGGGAGGCAGAGGTGGGCGGATCGCGAGGTCAGGAGTTTGAGACTATCCTGGCTAACATGGTGAAATCCCGTCTCTACTAAAAATACAAAAAATTAGCTGGGTGTGGTGGCAGGCGCCTATAGTCCTAGCTACTCAGGAGGCTGAGGCAGGAGAATGGTGTGAACCCGGGAGGCATAGCTTGCAGTGAGCCGAGATTGCACCATTGCACTCCAGCCTGGGCGACAGAGTGACTCCGTCTCCGAAAAAAAAAAAAAAAAAAAAAAAAAAAAAAAAACAAGAAAAAGAAAATGTGATACATATACACTATGGATAACTCAGCAGCCATAAAATATGAAATCATACCATTTACAGCTGGAGACCATAATCCTAAGCAAATTAATGCAGGAACAGAAAACCAAATACAAATACTTATAAGTGAGAAAATATGCATGTTCTCACTTATAAGTAGGAGCTGAACATTAAGTACACATGTACATAAACATGGGAATAAAAAACACTACAGACTACTGCAGGGAAGAAGGAAGAAAGAGGCAATGGACTGAAACACTACCTATTAGGTAGTATGTTCACCACCTGGATGCAATACACCCTTGTAAAAAAACCTGTATATGTACACCCTGTATCTAAAATAAAAGTTGAAATTTAGAAACATTAAGAAAATACAACATAATTGCAAAAAACAAAACACAAAGAAACACAAAAACAAAAACAAGTGTACTCTTGTTCAAATATTTTACTTTGCTGTTAATCTGAGGGGAATGATAATTTAATATTCTGGCGTTCTAAGATCTCAGAAGGTGGTGATTTTTACCTACTACAATTTTCTTGGTAGCTATAATTATCTAATAAAAACTAAGAGAAATGATTTTAAACATTTCAATTCCAAAACTGTATACAAATGTAATAATTTACCACCAACTGGTCCATCTGCAATAGCTGAATGTCTATGTACATGCATAGCAATAATTCACACATTCCAACTGGACCAACCAAATCTGCTTTCTATACAATTTTCTATAAAAATACTAAAATCTAAAAAGACAAAGAAAAGCTGCTATAACTCCTTGCTCCATTGGTTGGACCAAAGAGCTGGTGTTTGGAGAAAAAAAGCACCTCTTTAATATTAGGAAGAAGATCACCTATAAAAGGAGGATGTGCAGGAGCATTATGAACAATAAGCACAATTTTGAAAGGTATGTCATTTTTAGAAAAGCACTTCTCCATTTTGGTGGTATCGCAGTTCCAGAGGGCATCTTGGAAGAGGAACTGGGTAGTCTGTAACTTCATACTGTTTCTGTAGTTCACTATCAGTGTGCACTTATTAATATGCTTCAAGGCCCCTGAGTTCCTATGGTGCCAGATGACAGAGGGTTTTAATTTTTAGCCTGCAATATTGCCCCCAACAAGGCTGTTTTCCTGTCCTTAAAAGCCTTCACACCTGGCATTGATGACACTTCATTATAGATGAAAATTCTTTCAGGCATCTGTTTCCAGAATAGGGAGGTTTCATTCATATTGAAGATTTGCTCTGGCAAGTATTTTTTCTCCACAATCAGCTTATGTAGAGTTTCCCAAAATTCTTCAGCTGCTTTCACATCAGCACTTATAGACTTACCACTCATTTTCACATTATGTAAAAATAATGATTCTTGAATCATTTAAGCCACTCAGAGCTAGCAGTAAATTCAACATCAAAGTCAAGTCCAGCCTTTTCTTTTCATATTGCAAATAAACTTTTTGCTTTGGCTGTGGTCATCATTGTGCTGAGGGTGATACACTTCTGTGTCTGGTCTTTGATTTAGGTCATTAGACGTTTCTCCATATCTGACATAAGTACTCTTCTTTTTTTTTTTTTTTTTTTTTTTTTTTTTTTTTTTTGAGACGGAGTCTTGCTCTGTCGCCCAGGCTGGAGTGCAGTGGCCGGATCTCAGCTCACTGCAAGCTCCGCCTCCCGGTTTCACGCTATTCTCCTGCCTCAGCCTCCCGAGTAGCTGGGACTACAGGCGCCCGCCATCTCGCCCAGCTAGTATTTTTGTATTTTTTAGTAGAGACGGGGTTTCACCGTGTTAGCCAGGATGGTCTCGATCTCCTGACCTCGTGATCCGCCCATCTCGGCCTCCCAAAGTGCTGGGATTACAGGCTTGAGCCACCGCGCCCGGCCTGATATAAGTACTTTTAAATTTTTGTTTATCCCATTGCCTTTAATGAATCAAATCCTCTAAAATCTTTTATTAGTATGCTCTTCAAGATTATAGCTATGTTAGGCAGGAACATGTATGATTGGTGAGCAATAACCGTCATTGATTTTCTACCTTCGTAGTCCTTAATCACTTTTAATTCCTGTTCAGGTGAATGATTCAATGTGGCTTCTTACTGGCAACATTAGCAGTGGATTTTGTATGCTTGGGGGCCATGATGAGCAGAACCACATGAGATTTGATCAAATACAAGAGAAAATGATGCAATCAACAGACAAAATAAACACAAAATGTATGAGACTGTGGCTGGCCTAATGCAGCATATTGGTTTACACTAAACTTTTTATTATAAATATAAAATATAGACTGGCATACAAAATATATACTGGTAAATACAAAATATAGACTGGTATACAAAATATAGGCTGGTGTATACTGGTATACAAAATATAGACTGGTAAATATATAAACCAGTAACAGAGACGTTTATTATTATTATGAACCGTAGGTAATTGCATGTAATATGTTTTCATAAGACCGATAGCACAGTAGGTTTGTTTATACCAGCATCATCGCAAATGTTTGAATAATGCTTTGCAATAGCTATGATGTCACTAAGAATAATTTTTCAACTCTATCATAATCTTATGGGAACACGGTTGTACATGTGGTCCATTGTTGACTGAAACGTGTTATGCAGTGCATGACTATATTTAGAAAATGAGTACTATTGTATATAAAAAAAATCTGATAGGCCAAATGAAAACAAATCAAAGCCACTCAAACTCTACTAGAAATATCAAAAGATTAATCAGTTAGGAAAAAGACAACCAACCAGTTCTGGCTAGGGCAATCAGGCAAGAGAAAGAAATCAAGGGTATTCAGTCAGGAAAAGAAGAAGTCAAATTGTCCCTATTTGCAGATGACATGATTGTATATTTATAAAACCTCATCGTCTCAGCCCAAAATCTCCTTAAGCTGATAAGCAACTTCAGCAAAGTCTCAGGATACAAAATTAATGTGCAAAAATCACAAGCATTCTTATACACCAGTAACAGACAAGCAGAGAGCCAAGTCAGGAATGAACTTCCATTCACAATTGCTTCAAAGAGAATAAAATACCTAGGAATCCAACTTACAAGGGATGTAAAGGACCTCTTCAAGGAGAACTACATACCACTGCTCAGTGAAATCAAAGAGGATACAAACAAATGGAAGAACATACCATGCTCATGGATAGGAAGAATCAATATCGTGAAAATGGCCATACTGCCCAAGGTTATTTATAGATTCAATGTGATCCCCATCAAGCTACCAATGAGTTTCTTCACATAATTGGAAAAAACTGCTTTAAAGTTCATATGGAACCAAAAAAGACCCTGCATTGCCAAGACAATCCTAAGTCAAAAGGACAAAGCTGGAGGCGTCATGCTACCTGACTTCAAACTATATTACAAGGCTACAGTAACCAAAACAGCATGGTACTGGTACCAAAACAGAGATATAGACCAATGGAACAGAACAGAGTCCTCAGAAATAATGCCACACATCTACAGCCATCTGATCTTTGACAAACCTGAGAGAAACAAGAAATGGGGAAAGGATTCCCTATTTAATAAATGGTGCTGGGAAAATTGGCTAGCCATAAGTAGAAAGCTGAAACTGGATCCTTTCCTTACTCCTTATACGAAGATTAATTCAAGATGGATTAGAGACTTAAATGTTAGACCTAATACCATAAAAACCCTAGAAGAAAACCTAGGTAGTACCATTCAGGATATAGGCATGGGCAAGGACTTCGTGTCTAAAACACCAAAAGCAACGGCAGCAAAAGCCGAAATTGACAAATGGGATCTAATTAAACTAAAGAGCTTCTGCACAGCAAAAGAAACTACCATCAGAGTGAACAGGCAACCTACAGAATGGGAGAAAATTTTTGCAACCTACTCATCTGACAAAGGGCTAATATCCAGAATCTACAAAGAACTCAAACAAATATACAAGTAAAAAACAAACAACCCCATCAAAAAGTGGGCAAAGGATATGAACAGACATTTCTCAAAAGAAGACATTCATACAGCCAACAGACACATGAAAAAATGCTCATCGTCACTCGCCATCAGAGAAATGCAAATCAAAACCACAATGAGATACCATCTCACACCAGCTAGAATGGCAATCATTAAAAAATCAGGAAACAACAGTTGTTGGAGAGGATGTGGAGAAATAGGAACACTTTTACACTGTTGGTGGGAATGTAAACTAGTTCAACCATTATGAAAAACAGTATGGCAATTCCTCAAGGATCTAGAACTAGATGTACCATATGACCCAGCCATCCCACTACTGGGTATATACCCAAAGGATTATAAATTATTCTACTACAAAGACACATGCACACGTATGTTTATTGCAGCACTATTCACAATAGCAAAGACTTGGAATCAACCCAAATGTCCATCTGTGACAGACTGGATTAAGAAAATGTGGCACATATACACCATGGAATACTATGCAGCCATAAAAAAGGATGAGTTTGCGTCCTTTGTAGGGACATGGATGCAGCTGGAAACCATCGTTCTTAGCAAACTATCACAAGAAGAGAAAACCAAACACCGCATGTTCTCACTCATAGGTGGGAACTGAACAATGAGATCACTTGGACTCGGGAAGGGGAACATCACACACCGGGGCCTATCATGGGGATGGGGGAGGGGGGAGGGATTGCATTGGGGAGTTATACATGATATAAATGATGAATTGATGGGTGCTGACGAGTTGATGGGTGCAGCACACCAACATGGCATAAGTATACATATGTAACAAACCTGCATGTTATGCACATGTACCCTAGAACTTAAAGTATAAAAAAAAAAAAAAAAAAAAAAAAGGCCATCCTGGCGAACACAGTGAAACCCCGTCTCTACTAAAAATACAAAAAAACTAGCCGGTGACTAGGCGGGCGCCTGTAGTCCCAGCTACTTGGGAGGCTGAGGCAGGAGAATGGCGGGAACCCGGGAGGCGGAGCTTGCAGTGAGCTGAGATCTGGCCACTGCATTCCAGCCTGGGCGGCAGAGCGAGACTCCGTCTCAAAAAAAAAAAAAAAAAGGAAAAAGACAACCAACCAAAATAGAGTAGATTATAACTAATTTTCTAATATTGTTGAACTTTTCCTGGATTTGGATTAAAAAGATAATGTATTAAATAATGAAACTTATAAAAAATTAATCTTTGACTAAAAATAATGGAAAGGCAATTAAAAAAAGAAAAAACAAAATAAGTAAGTAGCTTTTGACACTGATTTTAGAAGAAGATTATGTAAAGATCTTGACATAGTAGGTGCTCAATAAATATCTGTTAAATGAGGATGATTAATCTATAAGCAGGATATTAATTGCTTTCTTCATATGATATATAACACTTAAGGAATTGTAAGGTTCACTGGCTTGTTCCTTTTTCCCTGTTTTTATTTCTGAAACCATTATAAACCTGGGATGGTTAACATCACTCTACTTCATACCCATGGCAATTGGTGATCTTATTCAGCAGACTAAACTTTGGTCTGGGAGACAGGAGACCTTGCCTAGCTACTGAATACTTAAATTTGAGTCTAAGCAAGTCATTTGATAATCACCTCAGTTTTCTCATCTATATAACAAACCAATTTTAATGAAAGCTCTGTCATTTCATGAGATCTAATTTTTCCATATCTGATAAATATTACTTTTCAATTTTTCCTGTTCTTGGCTACCAAAATAAAATTTTGAGTCTAAAATTATGAAATTCTTGTTTGTATGTAATCTGTATTTGCATACATTTCCAAATAGCATTTTAAAATAATCATTTTAGATCCATCTATCTGAGGTAAACAAAATAATCCAGATGCTTTAGCTTCTCCTCCCCCCTCCTATTCTTATTTCCATGTCTCTGTCCTTTAAAAGAATGCAGTTATCCTTTCTAGCTCACTAATCTCTTTCTTTTCTCTCTATTCTATCACTATACTGATAATATGCCCACCGATGCCTGCTAACCATTATGTCAAGTTTTGCAGTTAGTATGACTGAGGAATGCAGACAGGAATAGATATTGAATAAGATGATTACTATTGCTTGAACACTTTATGGATTAGAAAGACCACAGATGTGGGTCAGATATGACTAGGATAATAATAGAAAGAAAGATTGAGCATGCAGATTATGGCAAGAACAGAGATAATCAAATCGGATTTATTGATGGGGACTATATAATAGGAGAATTTTAATCATATGAAACTACCTCTTGTCCCGAAAGTCTAACCTCAAATATCAAGGATGAAAACCCATTATGCAAATAAATGGTATATTCATTTCTTTAAATTGTCATTTTCTTGGTTGCAAGGTTAACCTCAGGACATAAGGGAAAACAAAAAACCATAAACAAAGCTGAATGTGGGGAGATGCAAATTTAAATTGTATCTCATTCTACATGTGTTTTTCAGCGATAAATAATATTTAAATATTTTCTACATTAAGCAAGAAATAACAATTTGCGTTTAAATCAGATTAAAATATTTTTAGTATTTTTTGATCACTTCGAGTTATAAAATGAAGAGGAAAAGTATTAAGACATGCTATTTATCGGGACCATGTCTGTTCTATTATTATAACAACATCAACCCTTAAATTAATGGCAGCAAGCCCAAGTTAATTGTTTTTGAGATGTCATGAGCCTATATCTTTTTGAATACCACTAAGAGCAAAATAACTTTAAGAAGAGCAACCAAACAAAAGAGAAACCCGCAAAGGCAGATGACCAAGAATCGTATAACATAGACATGCAGGAATAATAGCATTCGAAACAGAAAGGAAAATGGGCAGATTCAAAAAAGTTATTTAACCACTGAAAATGTAAATGTTATATGAATCTATCTTTTGTTGATTTTTTATTTTGAAAATTTACATAGTGATTGAAAATCAATTACTTCAAGTATTTTGACATTCTACGTCACTTTGTAAAGTTATCTTGCTGTTGTACAGGCACTAAAGAGTTGTATATTTAATGTTGTCTTCTCAGTCTGGGCTTCCTGGGAAAAATCTGTAGATATTTGAAAAGACTTAGATATTGTAATCCAAGCTGTATCTCCTTTAGGGGGGACCCCAAATCCAGTAGCACTGTGGTTCTTGCAGACTCATAGAGGTACTGACTTGATGGTCTTGAACAAGATCCAGAATGCTCTGGATTACCGGGCAGAGACTTTCGTACTCTTTATTTACTTTCTCCCAAACAAACAGTCTCTCTATACTCTCTGAGCCACCTGGAGCTGGGGATGAAATGACACAAAAACTCCATGTCCACCATGCCTAGGACTGTGCTGGATCAGAACTGAAGCCAACTTGGCACTTGGTCTGACTAAAAGCCTGCTATCTCTCCCTGACTACCACCTATGTTCACTCAAAGCCATGGGGCTCTAAAATCAGCTGGTGACAAGGGCAGCCAGCCCTGTGTCGTTCCCTTCAGGGCAGTGAGTTCCCCCAGGCTCTGAGCAGAGGTAGTCGAAAACTTTAGAAATTCCACCTGGCATTCTATTGTACTGTGGCCGAGTTGGCACTCAAATGATAAGACACAGTCTTTCCCACTCTTCTCTCCCATTTCCAAAGAGAGAGAAGCCTTACCTGGTAGCCACCACCACCACCAATGTTTCTTTAAAGCCCAAGGGCTCTTAAGTCAGCTGTTGTGAATGCTGTCTGGCCTGGGACTCACCCTTCAGGGAAGTTGGCTCCCCACTGGCCCAAGACAGATCCAGAAATGCCAAGCAAGAGCCAAGTTCTGATTAGGGACCCCAAGAGCCCAGTTGGTGCTCTATCTCCCTGTGGCTGAACTGGTACCTAAGTGCAAGACAAAGTCCCCTTTACTATTCCCTTCACCTTTCTGAAGTGTAAGCAGTCTCACCCTACAGTCACCACAGCTGGGAATGTGTTGAGTCTCACCTGAGGCCAGTGAGTCTCAGTGTCTTACCTAAGGCCATTGACGTAGTACCTGCGTATCACTGCTGGTTATTCAGGGCCCAAGGGCTCTTCAGTTAGCAGGTGATGAATCTTTCCAAGACAGAATCCTTCCCCTCAAGGCAATGGAATCGCTTCTGGACAAGGCTGTGTCTAGAAAAATGTCTGGAAGCTAGGACCTAGAAACACAGCCTCACAACTCCAACCAATACCCTATGCGACAGCTAAGGTGGTTTCCAAAATGCAGGACAAAGTCCTCCCTGCTCCTCTTTCCCCTCTCCTCAAGTGGAATGAAGGGGTCTCTTTTGGAGCCACAGCTTTGTAACCTCGGGTTGGGGAGGAATGATAACACCACTCCCTTAGCCACCCCAGCTGCAGTAGGTCGCATCCTCCCTCAGTCCACTGTCTCTGGGCCCAGTTCAGCCCTAGGGCTCACCTAGGTGTTGCAGTCCTTGTGGCCTAGACTACCTTTCAAGGTTTTTTTGAGCCCTAGAGCCCTTTAGTCCAATGGCAAGGCTTGCAGAAACTCAAATTCCCACCACTGGGATCAGTAATTTCCCTCTGGCTAAGGCTGGTTTAAATGCACCTGTTGTGGGTAAGCACCAGATGAGATGGGGTTGATTTGCTTTCTGCTATAAAAAGGGTTGCACTCAGTTCAATGCTTCATAACTGCTGGCTCTCCCTCTCCCCATGCTCTCCACACCACGCTGCTGCTGCCAGGAATGGGAAATTAGTGGTGTTGATGATTCAAAATTGTTTTTCCTACCTTTTCAGTGCCTCTTTCAGAGAAATGAAGTTAAATCCAGGTACTGTGAGTACTCACCTGATTTTTGGTTCTTACAAAGGTGCTTTATTCATGTAGATTATTGTTAATTGGTGTCCTTGTGGGAAGGGGTGACAATTAGTGGAGGCTTCTACTCCACCATGTTGCCCCACCCCTCTCAAACTATCTTGCTCTTGAAGAAAAAAAAATACATACGAAACCAAGTAACATGAAAATAATTTCAAGAAATAAAAACTTTGAAATTGTATTAATGTGTTGGAAGAGTTATTATAATAAAATTTTTAAGTACAGTAAAACATCTGGTATTATGTAATAAAAATAGCTTCCAGTGAGAGGGAAAAAAAAGCGAGTTAACATTTCTAAACTTTTATGTAAAACAATATGCTTTAATGTTTTCTCATTATTTTACTTTATTCTCAAAAAATAAAAAAAAAAAAAACACATGAATGGAGAAATTGTTCTAGAGTTACAGGTGGAGAAGAGGAAGTTTAATGTCCACATTCAGCTGAAGAGCCAGAGGTTTCTATCTCCAAAGGTCACACTCTTTGCATTAAAGCATGAATAACTTTGAAGTTTGGACTATCATATATTTTAAATAATAAAATCATGCACTATGTCACATTAACAGGCACCTTAGAACTATCTGAAATACCTGGGTGAAGTCCCAGAGTTCATGAGGTCATTTTTATTTACAAGGGTACATTATCTTCACTGTGAGAGTGCACATGCAGAAAGCACATGTCATAATAAAGACTCGTTTCTGATGAGGGATTTCGTCAAGTAAGACATATTTCATTTCTTTCTCAACCATAGAGACTGGAGACATGGAAAGGAATTGGCAGTTTTTTAATTAATCAAACACAATTAGAAGTGCAAGCAAATAACAAATATTGTTGCATATCCAGAGGTATTTGTATAGACTAAATACATCTAAGACTCTCACCCATGTCTAGAAATTTTAATATAAGCTATATTTAGATAAATTTAAATACAGGCTATGATTTTTTGAAAATATATAGATTATTTCTAAGGAGTAGATGTATAACCATGGCATATTTTAAGATTTCTTATGGTCAGTTGTTCCTTCGCTCTTATTGTCTGGAATTGTTTACCCTTTCTTTTTACCCCTAATCATTAACTAAATCTCACTTAAAGAAATTCTATTCAATTGACACATAGGTAAACAATTAAATATGTTCCAACCAATCCATTACTGCTTCCAAGTTAAGGATTATGAAGTATTACAGTGTCTTCTTGATATATGTCAAGTATGAATAACAGGGTAATGAGACGGAGTTTCGCTCTTATCACCCAGACTGGAGTGCAGTGGCACGATCTTGACTCGCTGCAACCTCCGCATCCTGGGTTCAAGCGACTCTCCTGCCTCATCCTCTCAAGTGGCTGGGATTACAGGTGTCCTCGGCCAGGCCTAGCTAATTTTTTTTGTATTTTTAGTAGAGATGGATTTTTGCCATGTTGGCCAGGCTGGTCTCAAACTCCTGACTTCAGGTGATCTGCCCATCTCGTCCTCCCAAAGTGCTGAGATTAGAGGTGTGAGCCACCACACCAAGCCTTAAATATGTTAATAAATACTATCAAAAAATTCTGGACCTTAAAATTAGCATTTCAAACCTGTGTAAAGATATTATTCATCAAATAATGTTGGAAAAACTGGAAGGTTTTGGAGAAACAAATAATGTTGGATTTTTACATCACCAAAATAAATCTTAGATGAATTAAAAGTTTTAACATTAAAAAATGAAACTATAAAATACTAGAAGAAAACTAAAGAAACTATCTTATTCATTTTCTTCTTTTTTAAACCAAACACTGAATAGGAGCCTTATCTAAATACGTTTAAAACTCAGAAGCTATAGAAAGAAGATTCTGACAGATTAAATACATAGAAATCTAAATGGTCTTTTTTTGGTTCAAAACATCTTAAATAATGAGAAATTTTAGTGACAAATTGAGAGCATTTTGATCATTTTTATCAAATGCCAAAGTTTGCTTTCTCAAATTAACATAAGTTCCTACAAATCAATAATAAATAGATCAATGACCTAATTTGTAAAATGGCAAGTTATACGAACTGACATTACACAGAAAAAAAGTATTAGAAAGTGAACAGACTAAGAGATATAAATAATAAGAGATATAAAAATGAAAGCCATCAGATCATGTTTCACTCTTTTTTTTTTTTTTTTTTTTTTTCGAGACAGAGTCTCGCTCTGTCGCCCAGGCTGGAGTGCAGTGGCCGGATCTCAGCTCACTGCAAGCTCTGCCTCCCGGGTTTATGCCATTCTCCTGGCTCAGCCTCCCGAGTAGCTGGGACTACAGGCGCCCGCCACTTCGCCCGGCTAGTTTTTTGTATTTTTTAGTAGAGACGGGGTTTCACCATGTTAGCCAGGATGGTCTCGATCTCCTGACCTCGTGATCCGCCCGTCTCGGCCTCCCAAAGTGCTGGGATTACAGGCTTGAGCCACCGCGCACGGCCAGATCATGTTTCACTCTTGAGCAATAAAATGATTGGATAAACTGTGCTGGAGAGTGTATGGAAAACAGTCCTTCTCATACGTGCATCTGGGTAGGAAATTGCTGTGAAGTTGGTGAATGGCACTTTTGGAACATCCATTAAAATTTAAAAATGTATATGCTTGTTGACCCAGACATCCCACCCATAGGTCTTCTTTCTACATACATAATTACATACATTAAAATGTTATATACTCACTGCACTTTTGTTTATAACAGCAACAATTTGAAAGAATTTGTAAGTTCATTATTTTGTGACTAGTTATGTTATGGCACACATATAAAACAGAATATTAAAAAATAAATTAGAAAAATGACAGATATGTAGTAGCTTATACGACCTCTAAAAGAAAAAGGTTAAAAGCAACATAGTGTGCATAGTATACATCATTTATGTTAAATATGTAATGTATACACATATATGTCTGTAAATGTATAGATGCTCTCTGTATATATGTATGTAAATGTGTAGATACATATGTTTATAAATATATAAATGGTCTACACATGTACATTTACATGTAACTGTAAATGTAAATGTGTGTAATACATATACCTGTAAATGTAAATGTCTGTAAATGTATAGATGGTCCTTGGGAAGGTACTAATAATAGTAGTTGTCTCCTGGGAAAGAACAAGACATCTGTAATGTTTGAATTATGCATCATGTACATGTTACTAAATTTGAAAATCTATTATACACACACATACACAATGTATATATCAACACACACACAATACAAAGGTATTTGTATCCACACGCACAAACACTTACATACAGTCATTGTCTCCAGGGCCTTCTCCTTCTCACTACTGCTGAACTTCATGAAGCATTCACTTTGGCAGGCTGCTTAGTGCAAAAGAAAAATAATAAAATTGGAATGAGTTCTGTACACGAGTCTCACTTTGACATTCATTGATCATATAATCTTGAGCAAATTCTTATTCTAGCATTTCTTGGCTTTGTGTCCCTAAGAAAGTGTTTAATTCATCTATGCTTGTTTTATAATTTATAACATGAGGATAATAGTAGTACCTATCTCCTAGCAGTGCCAATGAAAACACTGAGGCTCAGAAAGATTAAACTTTTGGTTCAAGACATACACTCTGTTATAGACAGAAAAAACTAGATCTGTTATTTGATTTTATAACCTATTCACATTACAGTGTACATTCTCAAACAGAATTTTCTTGACAGCATTATCAATGGACAAATACACACATACATTTACTTAAATTGTTCTGAACATGAACTTTGTAGTCATTACGTAACTTAAGGGTTTTAAATACATTGGGGAATTTTCACTATGTTGACTTTAGAGATTCTTATTAACCTTTCATTGTCTTACAGCTGTAAAAGCTGAAACATCTTACTGCTCATTTTCATAATACACCTCTCCTGTCTCTCTTTTTAAAGAGTAGTACTGAGCAAAATAATTTAAAAATTAAAATAATGAGAATTTAATTTTTGTCTTTGACTATTGAGAGGGAGGTTAGGGGTTAAGCTTCAGAATAAATAAAGGTAAATGGCAAAACACGGATGAGAAATAATTTGACCATGTATATTAGTTTTGGTTAAGAGCTTAGTTGCTTTCTATGTGGACTTTGATTTCTTTTTTATTGTTATTATTATTTTTTATTATACTTTAAGTTTCAGGGTACATGTGTACAACGTGCAGGTTTGTAACATATGTATACATGTGCCATGTTGGTGTGCTGCACCCAATAACTCTTCATTTACATTAGGTATATCTGCTAATGCTATCCCTCCCCTCGTCCCCAGCCCACGACAGGCCCTGATGTGTGATGTTCCCCACCCTGTCTCCAAGTGATCTCATTGTTCAATTCTCACCTATGAGTGAGAACATGCGGTGTTTGGTTTTCTGTGCTTGTGATAGCTTGCTCAGAATGATGGTTTCTAGCTTCATCCATGTCCCTACAAAGGACATGAACTCATCATTTTTTATGGTTGCATAGTATTGCATGGTGTATATGTGCCACATTTTCTTAATCCATTCTATCATTGATGGACATTTTGGTTGGTTCCAAGTCTTTGCTATTATGAATAGTGCCACAATCAACATACTTGTACATGTGTCTTTATAGCAGCATGATTTATAATCCTTTGGGTATATATCTATTAATGGGATGTTTGGGTCAAATGGTATTTCTAGTTCTAGATCCTTGAGGAACCGCCACACTGTCTTCCACAATGGTTGAACTAGTTTACACTCCCACCAACAATGTAAAAGCATTCCTATTTCTCCACATCCTCTCCAGCACCTGTTGTTTCCTGACTTTTTAATGATCGCCATTCTAACTGGTGTGAGATGGTATCTCACTGTGGTTTTGATTTGCATTTCTCTGACGGCCAGTGATGATTATCATTTTCTCATGTGTCTGTTGGCTACATAAATGTCTTCTTTTGAGAAGTGTCTGTTCATATCCTTTGCCCACTTTTTGATGGGGTTGTTTGATTTTTTTCTTGTAAATTTGTTTAAGTTCTTTGTAGATTCTGGATATTAGCCCTTTGTCAGATAGGGAGATTGTAAATATTTTCTCCCATTCTTTAGGTTGCCTGTTAACTCTGATGGTAGTTTCTTTTACTGGGCAGAAGCTCTTTAGTTTAATTAGATCCCATTTCTGAATTTTGGCTTTTGTTGCCATTGCTTTTGGTGTTTTAGTCATGAAGTCCTTGTCCATGCCTATGGCCTGAATGGTATTGCCTAGGTTTCCTTCTAGGGTTTTTATGGTTTTAGGTCTAACATTTAAGTCTTTAATCCATCTTGAATTAATTTTTGTATAAGGTGTAAGGAAGGGATCTATTTTCAGCTTTCTACATGTGGCTAGCTAGTTTTCCCAACACCATATATTAAATAGGGAATCTTTTCCTCATTTCTTGTTTTTGTCAGGTTTATCAAAGATCAGATGGTTGTAGATGGGTGATATTATTTCTGAGGGCTCTGTTCTGTTCAATTGGTCTATATTTCTGTTATGGTACCAGTTTTGGTTACTGTAGCCTTGTAGTATAGTTTGAAGCCAGGCAACATGATGCCTCCAGCTTTGTTCTTTTGGCTTAGGATTTGTCGTGGCAACGTGGGCTCTTTTTTGGTTCCACATGAAGTTCAAAGTAGTTTTTTTTTTTTGTTTTTGTTTTTCCAATTCTGTGATTGTCCAAATCATTGGTAGCTTGATGAGGATGGCATTGAATCTGTAAATTACCTTGGGCAGTGTGGCCATTTTCACGATATTGATTCTTCCTATCCATGAGTGTGGAAAGTTCTTCCAATTATTTGTGTCCTCTTTTATTTCATTGAGCAGTGCTTTGTAGTTCTACTTGAAGAGGTCCTTTACATCCCTTGTAAGTTGGATTCCTAGGTATTTTATTCTCTTTGAAGCAATTGTGAATGGGAGTTCACTCATGATTTGGCTCTCTGTCTGATGTTGGTGTATAAGAATGCTTGTGATTTTTGCACTTTGATTTTGTATCCTGAGACTTTGCTGAAGTTGCTTATCAGCTTAAGGAGATTTGGGACTGAGACGATGGGGTTTTCTCAATATACAATCATGTCATCTGCAAACAGGGACAATTTGACTTTCTCTTTTCCTAATTGAATACCCTTTACTTCTTTCTCCTGCCTGATTGCCCTAGCCAGAACTTCCAACACTATGTTGAATAGGAGCGGTGAGAGAGGGAATCCCTGTCTTGTGCCAGTTTTCAAAGGGAATGCATCCAGTTTTTGCCCATTCAGTATGATATTGGCTGCGGGTTTGTCATAAATAGCACTTATTATTTTGAGATACATCCCATCAATACGTAGTTTATTAAGAGTTTTTAGCATGTAGCGTTGTTGAATTTTGTCAAAGTTCTTTTCTGCATCTATTCAGATAATCATGTGGTTTTTGTCTTTGGTTCTGTTTATATGATGGATTACGATTACTGATTGTCATATGTTGAACCAGCCTTGCATCCCAGGGATGAAGCCGACTTGATTGTGGTGGATAAGCTTTTTGATGTGCTGCTTGGTTTGGTTTGCCAGTATTTTATTGAGGGTATTTGAATCGATGTTCATCAGGGATATTGATCTACAATTCTCTTTTTTTGTGTTAGTCTCTGCTAGGCTTTGTTATCAGGATGATGTTGGCCTCATCAAATGAGTTAGGCAGGATTCCCTCTTTTTCTACTGATTGAAGTAGTTTTAGAAGGAACGGTACCAGCTTCTCTTTGTACCTCTGGGAGAATTTGGCTATGAATCCTTCTGGTCCTGGACTTTTTTTGTTGGTAGGCTATTAATGTTTGCCTCAATTTCAGAGACTGTTATTGGTCTATTCAGGGATTTAGCGTCTTCCTGGTTTAGTCATGGGAGGCTGTATGTGTTCAGAAATTTACCCACTTCTTCTATATTTTCTAATTTATTTGGATAGAGGTGTTTATAGTATTCTCTGATGGTAGTTTGTGTTTCTGTTGGATCAGTGGTGATATCCCCTTTATCATTGTTAATACATCTATTTGATTCTTCTCTCTTTTCTTCTTTATTAGTCTTGCTAGTGGTCTATGAATTTTGTTGATCTTTTCAAAAAACCAGTTCCTGGATTCGTTTTGATTTTTTGAAGGGTTTTTTTGTGTCTCTATCTCCTTCAGTTCTGCTCTGATCTGAGTTATTTCTTGCCTTCCGCTAGCTTTTGAATGTGTTTGCTCTTGCTTCTCTCATTCTTTTAATTGTGATGCTAGTGTGTCGATTTTATATATTTCCTATTTTCTTTTGTGGAAATTTAGTGCTATAAATTTCCCTCTACATATTGCTTTAAATGTGTCCCAGAGATTCTGGTATGTTGTGTCTTTGTTCTCGTTGGTTTCAAAGAACATCTTTATTTCTGCCTTCATTTTGTTATTTACCCAGTAGTCATTCAGGAGCAAGTTGTTCAGTTTCCATGTAGTTGAGCGGTTTTGAATGAGTTTCTTAATCCTGAGTTCTAGTTTGATTGCACTGTGGTCTGAGAGATAGTTTGTTGTGATTTCTGTTCTTTTACATTTGCTGAGGAGTGCTTTACTTCCAACTATGTGGTCAATTTTGGCATAAAAGTGGTGTGGTGATGAGAAGAATGCATATTCTGTTGATTTGGGGTGGAGAGTTCTGCAGATATTTATTAGGTCCGGTTGGTGCAGAGCTGAGTTCAATTCCTGGATATCCTTGTTAACTTTCTGTCTTGTTGATCAGTCTAATGTTGACAGTGGGGTATTAAAGTCTCCCATTATTATTCTGTGGGAGTCAAAGTCTCTTTGTAGGTCTCTAAGGACTTGCTTTATGAATTGCAGTGCTCCTATATTGGGTGCATATGTATTTATGATAGTTAGCTCTTCCTGATGAATTGATCCCTTTACCATTATGTAATAGCCTTGTCTCTTTTGATCTTTGTTGGTATAAAGTCTGTTTTATCAGAGACTAGGACTGCTTTCTTTGTTTTCCATTTGCTTGGTAAATCTTCCTCCATCCCTTTATTTTGAGCCTATGTGTGTCTCTGCATGTGAGATGTGTCTCTTGAATACAGCTCACTGATAGGTCTTAACTCTATCCAATTTTCCAGTCTTTATCTTTTAATTGGAGCATTTAGCCCATTTACATTTAAGGTTAATATTGTTTTGTGTGAATTTGATCCTGTCATTATGATGTTAGCGGGTTATTTTTTTTTTTGTTAGTTGATGCAGTTTCTTCCTAGCCTCGATGGTCTTCACAATTTGGCATGTTTTTGCAGTGGCTGGTATTGGTTGTTCCTTTCCATGTTTAGTGCTTCCTTCAGGATCTCTTGTGAGACAGGCCTAGTGGTGATAAAATCTCTCATTATTTGCTTGTCTGTAAATGATTTTATTTCTCCTTCACTTATGAAGCTTAGTTTGGTTGGATATGAAATTCTGGGTTGAAAATTCTTTTCTTTAAGAATGTTGAATATTGGCCTCCATCCACTCTCTTCTGGCTTGTAGAGTTTCTGCCTAGAGATCTGCTGTTAGTCTGATGGGCTTCCATTTGTGGGTAACCCGACCTTTCTCTCTTGCTGCCCTTAACATTTTTTCCTTCATTTCAACCTCGGTGAATCTGACAATGATGTGTCTTGGTGTTGCTTTTCTCAAGGAGTTTCTTTGTGGTGTTCTCTGTATTTTCTGAATTTGAATGATGGTCTGTCTTGCTAGACTGGGGAGGTTCTCCTGGATAATATCCTGCAGAGTGTTTTCCAACTTGGTTCCATTCTCCCCATCACTTTCAGGTACACCAATCAGACGTAGATTTCATCTTTTCACATAGCCTCATATTTCCTGGAGGCTTTGTTCATTTCTTTTACTCTTTTTTTCTAAACTTCTCTTCTTGCTTCATTTCATTCATTTGGTCTTCAATCACTGATACCCTTTCTTCCACTTGATCAGATCAGCTACTGAAGCTTGTTAATGCATCACGTAGTTCTCATGCCATGGTTTTCAGCTTCATTAGGTCATTTGAGGTCTTCTCTATGCCGTTTATCTAGTTAGCCATTTGTCTAATCTTTTTTCAAGGTTTTTAGCTTCTTTGCAATGGGTTCAAACATCCTCCTTTAGCTTGAAGAAGTTTATTATTACCAACCATCTGAAGCTTTCTTCTCTCAATTCGTCAAAGTCATTCTCCATCTAGCTTTGTTCTGTTGCTGGCAAGGAACTACCTTCCTTTGGAGGAGAAGAGGTGCTCTGATTTTTAGAATTTTCAGCTTTTCTGCTCTGGTTTCTTCCCGTTTTTGTGGTTGTATCTACCTTTGGTCTTTGATGATGGTGATGTACAGATGGGGTTTTGGTGTGGATGTCCTTTCTGTTTGTTAGTTTTCCTTCTAACAGTCAGGACCCTCAGCTGCAGGTCTGTTCGAGTTTGTTGGAGGTCGACTCCAGACGCTATTTGCCTAGGTATCACCAGCAGAGGCTGCAGAAGAACAAATATTGCAGAGTGGCAAATGTTGCTGCCTGATCCTTCCTCTGGAAGCTTCATCTTAGAGGAGCACTCAGCCATATGAGGTGTCAGTCAGCCCCTACTGGTGAGTGCCTCCCATTTAGGTTACTCGGGGGTCAGGGACTAACTTGAGGAGGCAGTCTGTCCATTCTCAGAGCTCAAACAAACACCATTCTGGGAGAGCCACTCTCTCTTCAAAGCTGTCAGACAGGGACGTTTAGGTTTGCAGAAGTTTCTGCTGCCTTTTGTTCAGCTATGCCCTGCCTCCAGAGGTGTAGTCTACAGAGACAGGCAGGCCTCCCTGAGCTGTGGTGGACGTCACCTAGTTCAAGCTTCCTGGCCACTTTGTTTACTTACTCAAGCCTCAGCAATGGTGGATGCCCCTCCCCCAACCTTGCTGCCAGCTTGCAGTTCGATCTCAGACTGTTGTGCTAGCAGTGAGTGAGGCTCCATGGGCATGGGACCCTCAGAGCCAGGTGTTGGATATAATCTCCTAGTGTTCCATTTGCTAAGACCATTGGAAAAGTGCAGTATTAGGGTGGGAATGTCTCGATTTTCCAGATACCATCTGTCATGGCTTCCCTTGGCTAGGAAAGGGAATTCCCTGACCCCTTGTGCTTTCCCTATGAGGTGATGCCCTGCCCTGCTTTGGCTTATGCTCCATGGGCTGCACCTACAGTCCAACAAGCCTCAGTGAGGTGAACCCAGTACCTCAGTTGCAAATGCAGAAATCACCTGTCTTCTGTGTTGCTCACGCTGGGAGCTGTAGACTGGAACTGTTCTTATTTGGCCATCTTGGAACCTCCTATGTGGTCTTTGATTTCAACTTGCTTTTGGAATATTCGAAGTATGTATTTACCCAAACGTTTATTTACCTAAAATTAAACAGTACTATTAATGCTGTATGAAAAGTATAATCTTTCAAATGACTCTAGTTGGAGACACTGGTAAGTCAGTCACTTTGACTAAGAAAATATATGCTAATTGATAAAAATGATTTTTTTTTTTTTTTTTTTTTTTTTTTTTTTTTTTTTTTTTTGAGGCGGAGTCTCGCTCTGTCGCCCGGGCTGGAGTGCAGTGGCCGGATCTCAGCTCACTGCAAGCTCCGCCTCCCGGGTTTACGCCATTCTCCTGCCTCAGCCTCCCGAGTAGCTGGGACTACAGGCGCCCGCCACCTCGCCCGGCTAGATTTTTTGTATTTTTAGTAGAGACGGGGTTTCACCGTGTTAGCCAGGATGGTCTCGATCTCCTGACCTCGTGATCCGCCCGTCTCGGCCTCCCAAAGTGCTGGGATTACAGGCTTGAGCCACCGCGCCCGGCCAAAAATGATTTTTTAAGAACTTATATTTAGAGTATCAGTATACAACACAACCAATGCAAAACCCAAATTCAAGGCTGTTAAATAATTTTGTTAAATTTTTCTCTTTCATTGTGACATTTTCCCTTACTGTCATCCCACTCAATTATTAAGTGTATTTTATCAGACTCACTTTATGCTTTATTCTTGGTATTCAAAAAATCAGTCACATTTACATACAGATAAACATTAATAAGAAATCATAGTTATTTATGTAAAGTTATTTGAATGAAGAGAAGAAAGTAGAGGGAATACATAGCAGTGTTCTATACATATAATTATTGAAATATAAATTGAAAGCCTCATCACTATATAAAGAAACATAATAGCATTATTAAAGACTACAGTAGAAAAAACTCTTAGAAAGAAAAGTTGTAGTGAACTGTAGAAATAATTACTTCTATTCAGGTAAAATATATTTAAAATAAAAGACTATAAAATGAAATGACACTAAAGAATGCCTAATAGACATTTATTCAAGGACAAAATAAATAATCCAAATACATTTCTTACTTCCAAATATTGCACAGAACTGGGAAACATACAGTTTTTTTAAAAAAATTAAGATCTACTGTACATTATTGCTCATCAAGTTGGAACATGTTTGTAACTACTGAACCTATACAATAGTTAACAATACCAATAGGTGAAGAATATCTAATTGTATTAATGTAATCAGTGTTATTTTTGTTAAGCAAATATAAATGAAATGAAACCATGAATTACAGGATTGTTAGCAGTGTGTTCTAGTTTTGAATATGCTTGTTGGGAAAAATACAAATTTTGTGATGCTCGATGAAACTGTCTATCCTCTATTACCTATTCAAAACATCTTTTTTTTGTTTGTTTTTGTCAGTCTCACTTTGTCGCTAGACTGGAGTGCAGTGGCACAATCTCAGTTCACTGCAACCTCCACCTCCTAGGTTTAAACAATTCTCCCGCCGCAGCCTCTCTAGTAGCTGGGACTACAGGTGCAAGCCACCACACCCGGCTAATTTTTTTTTTTTTCTTTTTGTATTTTAGTAGAGATGGGGTTTCACCATGTTGGCCAGGGTAGTCTCAATCTCCTGACCTCGTGATCTGCCTGCCTCAGCTTCCCAAAGTGCTGGGATTACAGGCATGAGCCACCACGCCCGGCCAATATCTTTAATATTCTCCATGGCTGTAGCCAGGTGCAGTGGCTCATACGTATAATCCTAGCACTTTGGAAGGCTGAAGCGGGTGGATCACCTGAGGTCAGGAGTTGGCAGCCAGCCTGGTCAACATGGTGAAACTCCATCTCTAATAAAAATACAAAAATTATCTTTGCATGGTGGCAGGCGCCTGTAATCCCAGCTACTCAAGAGACTGAGGCAGGAGAATCACTCGAACCCGGGAGGCAGAGATTGCAATGAGCCAAGATGGCGCCACTGCACTCCAGCCTGGGCGACAAGAGCAAAATTCTTTCCCCCAACCCACAAAAAATATTAATTTTGAAGTCTAGCAGTTACATAATTTTCAGAAATAACAAGACAATAATACCTAGCATTCTGTCGTATTGGCAGAAGTACTCATACTTTCTCCAAATATAAGATAAAAGAAAGGCATGCTGACTGATTTATAAATATGCTCACTACAATAGTCTTTATTTCCTTTTCCAGAATTTTTAGAACTTCCATATATTCTTCAAGATTATAATAACTATGATGTAATTATTAGAATAACTATGATGTAATTATACTTTTAAGTATAATATCTTCAAATATGGAGTTTCAACTCAACATTGAAAGAAAAATATGTAAAAGCCTCACGGAAAATAATTTGTTGGCACCAAACTAAGCAATCAGATATGAAGACGTTCATAAATATCAAAGTAGTTAAGTCACCAGAAGTTGTCACAGGTGTCCAAAGGCATTCTCTGATGCTTTCTGCTACTATGGTAGTTTTACATCAAAGAGATAATTATTTCCAATTTTTAAAAGACCAAGATATTTTCTCAAAACATTAATATATATCAATTATTGCATTACTAGATCTTTATAGAGACCAAACCAATCCAAAGATATATATACTTAAAAAGGGTACATTTTATTTCATGTAAGTTATACTCTAAATAAGGTTGAATTTAAAAAGTTTATAGACGCTGGGCGTGGTGGCTCATGCTTGTAATCCCAGCACTTTGGGAGGCCGAGACGGGTGGATCACGAGGTCAGGAGACTGACATCATCCTGGCTAACATGGTGAAACCCCGTCTCTACTAAAACATAGAAAAAAAAAATAACCGGGCGTGGTGGTGGACACCTGTAGTCCCAGCTACTGGGGAGGCTGAGGCAGGAGAATTGCTTGAACCCGGGAGGCGGAGCTTGCAGTGAGCCGACATCGTGCCACTGCAGTCCAGCCTGGTGACAGAGCGAGACTCCGTCTCAAAAACAAACAAACAAATAAATAAATAAATAAATAAATAAATAAATAAATATAAAAAGTTTATAGATTCTGGAGATGTACTGAGAATAAGAACCATATTTGGTGTCCAGAGTTATAAACTTCTCCCTGATTAGGCTGTGAAGACTTTTACAAACATGTCTTTACCAAGCAAATATAATATTAATGCAGTTTCAGTGTTTACTAAACTTACCTGTTAATAAGAAGGCCTGTATACGTATCAAACATGGAGATTTCAGGACACACCTAAGATCAACTGAATCTGCATGTTTTATCAACTGTATCAGGTGATTGCTAGTATGAGAACATTTGAGAAACGGTACTTTTGTTTCTCTCAACCCCTCATACAAGTAATTTTTTACTCTGTTTTCTTCCAGCTTGAATTTCTACCAGTCTTTGAATTTTTCAAGCTTTTTGAATCTCTGCTTTCTATAATTCCAGATATCACAGTACGCACTGCTGACATCTTTATTACGATTTTTTTTTTAAAAAAAAAAAGAATAAATACAGGGAAAGACCAAAGAATGAGTACTTTGGTTCATTACATCAAGTAATGGAGTGAAAGAAACAAAAAATATGGCATTGGCACTTCCAATGTTACCTTCCCAAGCTTACACAGCAATAATACTAGTATTCCTATCATTCAACTTATGACAGAATTTGCCAAAAATAAAAAGAAATAAAACACTTCAAGCATTTTGAAGGTGAGCTAATATCTTTGAAACAAAACAAGAGCACACGATATCCCCAAACAAACGGTGCTGCATTATTTCATTAGTCACTGGAAAAAGCAAACTTGCAAATTTGAAAAAAAAAATAATAATTTTAGAATGCCAAGCAATTACCTGAGTTCAAAGGATTCCATTATAATACTCAACTGTTTTGTTATAAACAATTATTGATGTTGAATGTATAATCAATACAGTCTTTTTTTTTTTTTTTTTTTTTTTGACGGAGTTTCACTCTGTCACCCAGGCTGGAATGCAATGGTGCTATCACGGAACACTACAATCTCCGCCTCCCAGGTTCAAGTGATTCTTCTGCCTCAGCCTCCCGTGTAGCTAGGACTACAGGCATGCACCACCACGCCCGGCTAATTTTTGTATTTTTAGTAGAGACGGGGTTTCACCATGTTAGCCAGGATGGTCTGGTCTTGAACTCCTGACCTCATGATCCATCCATCTCAGCCTCCCAAAGTGCTAGGATAATACAGTTATTATTAAATACCATATTCTCAGTAAGTTTTAACTAATTATTTCTGTCATCTTCAGAAATTCTAAATTATTGAATGATTTTGATTATGGTTACAGAGAGTTGTCTGAACTGATTACAAATGCTGACAAAACCCTGAAATTTCTGGTACTTCGGTAGGCATTACCAGAGAAGCAGCTGCCCAGTTTGTTAGCAGAAAGCTTATTTACATTTTATCCAAATAGATGTCCTTAAAGAAGCCACATTCGAATCACCTGAAATGCTCATCAAAAACAGACTTCTGAGCTCAGCCCCAGAAATAATAAATCTAAATCTTAAAGGCAGTGGCCCAAGAATTTCTATTTTAACTAGGTCCCTGGGAAATTCATATATAAAACAGATTGAGTAATTCTTTGTATTTTAAGAACTCTGAAGCTGATCAAGATGGGAGTCTGACGCTATCAACGAGGTCACAGTGGCTCTGTCATAGGCCAGAAGCACAAATAAATCTGTGTGACACTGTTATGCTTACTATCTATGAAAGCATATCTCCCAGAGTGAATAATAACACAGTCTTTAGACAAACCTTCCTCAGAACCATCTGACTGACTCTGGGCTACTTCTTTATAAAAGGAATTACTAGATTCACAAACTGAAAGAAGCAGCAATAATTTTTTTCCTCTGAATGCTGCAATTGCTAAATCATAGTCACTTTTGGTGTGTGTGTATATATATATATTTTTTTTCTTTTCTTTTCTTTTCTTTTTTTTTTTTCTTGAGACGCAGTCTTGCTCTGTCACCAGCTGGAGTGGTGACAGTGGCACAATGTCAGCTCACTGCAACCTCCCCCTCCCAGGTTCAAGCGATTCCCCTGCCTCATCCTCCCAGGTAGCTGGGATTACAGGCATGTGCCACCACGCCTCACTAATTTTTTGTATTTTTAGTAGAGATGGGATTTCATCATGTTGGTTCAGACAGTCTTGATCTCCTGAACTAGTGATATAATTTTTAATGTATTTATACACACATACATATATTTCCATCCTTGCACAAAACTGTTTTTCAAGTTATTTCTTACAAATAAAGAATGAGACGGTATTAAGGTGGAGATAAGAAGATGAGAGTATTACACATGTAAGAATAGTGATTTCAGACTTCTAACACCCTTATCACAGATACCAAAGAAACAGGTAAAACAAAGAGGGTATAACTGAGAAGTAACAATACAATTTTTTGTCAAAATATTTTTATGTTTAAATCTGTTTGTGTATAATATTCTATGTTCTACCTACGGTCTTTATCTCTTTTTCCCCTTCCTTTTCCTGACTCTTGACTTTTATCTTAGCCTGTACACTCTCCTCATTCTTGTATTTCCTAATCTCTATGTAATATAATCATTTTATTTTCAGGTGAACAGTTTATCAAGTTTTTACAGTATATACTTTAAATATTTTGGATGTGAAGATTTGACATAAAATTGATTCCACCTAATAAGCATATTATAAACCATATAATGGCAGCATTATCCTGAACTTACTTTAAGTTGATCTTTGTCCAGTACACAAATCCTATAATAATCAATGCCATAAAATTGATTAGATAGTACACATAATTATGGATCAGGTTTTGCTCACGTGAATCGTATGTGCCTTTATAAGGCAAATGCATTAATTAAAGCAAAAAAACTCAGAATGCAAAATACATCTGTTATATATAATATGCACATAATAAATTTACCAGGGGAAATAGAAATATTTCATTTATTTAATTTATCCATTTTTTTCTGATCTTTCTTTCAAAAATGGTAAAGAGAAGCAATCTGCACTGGGTTACATAGAAATTGATGTTCTGTGAAGTCATTTACTAAAATGCAACTTAATTGCCTGAGTCAATGCATCTCAAAAAAAGGTATTTCCAGGAAGTAAAAAGAGGGTCAACCAGAATATTTCAGTAGTGCCATTTTAAGATTGGCTAAATAATTTATTAACATGACCTTAATTCTTTCAAAACATCAAAACTGAAAAATCATTTTAGCAAGGTGAATCCTTCAGCGGTAACAGGAAAAGAAACCTTGAAGCGATGCAATTAAAATTATGACAAAACACTAATTAAAAATTGAGTACATGTTCCAATATGAATGCTTCTCCACATATTTAAGATGTAATCTTAGAGAAATTTATATTTTGAGCTGCCATTGCTTAGACAACATTACTTATTAAATTGCATTGAATTGTTATATTTATTATATTATTTTTTAATCTTAGATAATGACTTTTAGCTCCATGTTTATTCATATGTTCTGAAGATTATAAAATTACCATTCACAAACATTTTAGTCTACAGTTTTAATTTCCATATTTGAGAAGGTTCCCTAAAGTCTCAGAAAAAGTATATACAAATGTATAAGTAGTTAATATGTATGCATATACATGTATAATGGTTCCATAGTTTATGCAGGTAGATACAGTGGGATACTGGAAAAATTTACCTTGTCTTTTTCGTATAATGACTTCTTTTCCTTTGATGCTCGGCACTGGGATTGCTGAATCAACTGGTAGTTCTACATTCAGTTCTTTAAGCAATATCCATGCTGTTTTCCGTATTGGTTATACTAGTTTACATTCCTGCCAGCAGTGTAGAAGTGTCCCCATTTCACCACATCCACACCATCATCTATTATTTTTTGATCTTTTAATTGTGACCATTCTTGCAGGAATAAGGTGGTATCTTATAGTGGTTTTAATCTGCATTTCCCCAATAATTAGTGATATTGAATATTTTTTCATATGTTTGTTGGCAATTTGTACATGTTCTTTTGACAACTGCCTATTCATGTACTTTGCCCACTTTTTAATAGATACATGTAATTTAAAAGGATCATATCTTCCTGAAACTGAAGAGTGTTTTATCTCATGTGTTGAGTACCTGGAATTTATCCTTTCAATAGAATTTTTTTTTTTTTAATCTTTGCACTCCAGTGTTCATTGGATTGGTAATTGTTTGCTAGTTGATAATGTATTACTAGGTAAAAGCTATAGTTACTTAAAACAGGCAAGTTTTGATTTGTTCTAACAGATTATATCACTGTTTAGCAATATTGCATTTTATTTATAACTTACATTGTTGAAAACGTATCTGTATATTTTTATTGAGTAATATTGAATTGTTTCTAAATCACATTGCTCTTTTCCCAATATGAATACATTTATTTTTATTTCATTAAGCTCAATGGGAAAAATATTAATTTCTTCTCGAGTGCAACTTAGAAAATTATAGAATTGTAGAATTACACTGATATATCATGAAGATAAACCAATATTATACCTACTTTCTTAAAACGAACAAAAGCTTAAATAGTTTGTCCTACAGCAAAATACCTGCTATATGACTAGCTGTCAGATTTCTTAATTTCTTTGGTACTTTTCATGCTCTTTGTACTTCAAGAATTTGAGTACTTGATGACAAAAGCTATGAGTTTCTGGGTTTCAAGATCCATTACAATTCATTTTAGTGCACATAATTTTTCTTCTCAGTATAGCAATGTAACATCTCAATTAGCTTTTTACATATTGATGGTCAGCCCCTTCATATCACAGGCATAAGCAACTTACTTTTGGTTGACAGAAAAATATCCTAGAAAGGGGCAGTGTAGCAAGACAAAAGACTCTTAGACAATAGCCACTCTACTATGGCCAAATACCACAGGGGAAAAAAAAAAAATGTGGTTTCATGACTGCTCACATTAGTTAAGTCTTAGTGAAGAACATAAACTTAAAACCTCGCAAATGTGTAACAAAGTTCCTCTACATTTCTGATTTGCATATCATGGGAGAAAAGCAGGTCCAAGTGATAATCAAGTCAAAGAAGTGACTGTGCATGTGAGTTGTGAATGTTTGGAGCAGAGGACTCCTAAAAATTGTAAAGTGAAGGTGCCGGCAAAGGCAGAATGGTTTAGAGGCACTCTTCCATAAGTCAAGGAAGAAGTTCCAATGGAAATTTTAAAAATACATTGTTCTGACTGAAAATAACAGTACAACATAACAAATTTGAGGAACATATATAAAACAGTGCTGAGTGGGAAATCTATAGCACCAAGTGCTATTAGAAAAGAGGAAAGCCTGAAATTAATCATCTAAGTTCTCAGCTCAAGAACCTGGAAGAAGATTAATATAAAACTAAAGCAAAAGGAAGGGAGAACTTAGTAAAGATAAGAGCAGAATTAAACGAAATTAAACTGAAAGAAACTGAAATTAAACTGAAAACAGAAATAGCAATACAGAAAAATCAATGAAATAAAGAGCTGGTTCTTTGAAAGGATCAATAAAATTGACAAACCTCTAGAAAAACTGGCAAAAAAAAAAATCTAGAGAAGACAAAAATTATCAACATCAGGGATGAAACAGGATATAACTATAGACCCTGCAGTCATCAAAAGAATAATAATAAAATATTATGAACAACTTTACACACATAAACTATACATTACACTCATAGACAACATGGAAGAAATAGTTCAATTACTCAATAAACACAAATTACTGCAATTCATCCAACATGAAATAGGCAATTTTAATAGCTCTATAACTGTTAAGTAAATTGAGTTTACAATTTTAAAAATCTCATAAAAATATATCCGGACCCAGACGGTTTTACTGGAGTATTCAATGAAATGTTTCAAAAAGAATTAACTGCAATTCAGTAAAATTTCATGCAGAAAAAGAGAAGAGAGAACACTTCCTGGTTCATTTTATAAAGGTAATATTACCGTGATACTAAAATCAGACAAAGACAGTTGAAAACAGACTACATATTTGATACACTGTACATTGCTCAGGTGACAGGTTCACCAGCATCTCAGAAATCACTGCTAAAGAACTTATGCATGAAACCAATAACAACTTGTACCCCCAAAACTATTGAAATTAAAATAAATTGCCCGTATAAAAGTACTTAGTTACTTATGTCTATGTAGCTTTAACTTTGTTACTCATTTGCAATTTGACCTTTGATTATCTACATTTTCTTCATGACAATTGTAAAATGATGACAGTTCAACAAATCTATCTCAAATATCTGTTTCAGTTTTAAAGCTTTATGATTTTATGATTTTATGATCTACATAGTATTATTTAGTTATTCGTCATAAAATATCAAAGGTCAAACTCTATAACTGAAAGAATGTGCTATTATTTTTATTCTTTATCACAGCCAAACCCACTCAAACTTATCACACTACTTCACTTTAATGCCTTTTGTGGCACCTTCACTTTCCAGTTCTTAGGAGTCTCCTTCTCCAAACATTCGCAACTCACATGCACAGTCACTTCCTTGACCTGACCATCACTTAGACCTGCGATAACTCAGAATGTTTTCCTGCCACTCTCATGTTCCCACAAGTTCTCTCACCTAATTCCACTGACTTCACATTTCCTATCTTCATCATGTCAAGTCTATATGATTTTAAACACTACGGAAAAGTTATCTAATTGCTGATTGAAATCCCTAAGAAGCCAAGTAAGCAATATTAGGGAAACTCTCAGCTGTATCAATCAATTATTTTTGATGCACCCATAGTCAAATGTGTATCTGCAACAAGATATATAAGCATGGTCACATTTTAACAATTATTGAACAAAATCCTTCTTTCCTTTCAGACACCAGTTAAAATTATTTACTACCAAATTTCTCGTACATAATAGATTGACATTCAATGCTTCAATGCTTCCTTTTATTATACATTGTCATTAAATCATTACATTGGATTTTTTTCTCCTATTCCCTCCCTGAAATTGAAATCTCTAAGGTCAGAAACTCAGAGACTTACATATGTCAAGTGAAATATCCCGTTTTCCATATCATCATAAACTGTTATCAACAACCAGGAGTTTCTCAGTTTCAGGATTTCCATTTTCTACCCAACCATTAAATCTAGGTCCCCAGAATTCCAACCTGTCCTTGCACCAAAACTGAACTTCTTTTCCCAAATCCACTTCTTATCCTATAATCTCTTTTTTTTTTTTTTGTAATTCTTTTTTTTTCTTTTTTTCTTTTTTTTTTTTTTTTTTTTTTTTTTTTTTTTTTTTTTTTTTTTTTTTTTTTTTTTAGGCGGAGTCTCACTATCGCCCAGGCTGGAGTGCATTGACGCGATCTTGGCTCACTGCAAGCTCCGTCTCCCAAGTTCACACCATTCTCCTGCCTCAGCCTCCCGAGGAGCTGGGACTACAGGCGCCCACCACCACGCCCGGTCAATTTTTTGTTTGTTTGTTTGTTTGTTTGTTTGTTTAGTAGAGACGGAGTTTCACCATGTTAGCCATGGTGGTTATCTCCTGACCTCATAATCCGCCTGCCTCAGCCTCCCAAAGATTTTTCTGTAATCATAGTTCATCTAGTTTTTCTTTACTTTTTCCACTTTTCACTACAAAGTATCCCCCCCTGCAAAAATAATAATAATAATAATAATAATAAATAAAATAAACCTTTCCATATATCACTTCACAATTTCAAATATCACTCTATGTCTATTGTTGCTACAAGAAAAGCAAAAGAAACAAACACAAAACAAACCAAACAGGAAAGCAAACAAAAAACTAAGAGGATGTGGCCTTCGCAATACAAAGACAGTCTTGATGGAACTGTTAGAGAAGCCAAGCAAGAAGAATGGGATTGAAAGAGGTACTGTTCAACAGACCAGTGTTGCAGAGAGGAAAGGTAAAGTCAGCACATTTTATGTTAGTTTTGAGAACTAAGTATTGCTCACATTTAGAAATTAGTGGCAGATTAAGAAGTAAAGGTAATGAGTGTTGATCATTCTACCTAAGATATTTGGCTACTGGTTACACGACTGAGTGTGCAAGCAGAAGGCCCTAAAATTAAGAACACACTTGGTAGAATCAATGCCAAAATGTAGAAGAAACTGTTTACCTCTACAGGTTGAAAAAAGATACACAGAAATATCTTAAAATCTTTAAATTATCTTAAAAATAATTTCAATATCCTAAATTATTTTCAAATGAGAAATAATTATTTACAAAGAATGCTTTCGAACTGTTAATTTAGTGCTTAGATTTTAAGAACAGAATATATTGACTATGATAATACATCTTAAACAGTTTATTTTTAGGATACTATAAAAACTTAGGATTATCATTTGTCGGGGTCGGGACTAGAGTGAAGCAAACAAGACACCTGGTGCAAATTTTTATGAAACATTCACTCTCAGGTTCATGGAAGGACAGGGTCAGCATTTGCAATGGAGAATGAGGACCTCCTGAAACTTTGTGCCTGAGACCCCTTGTTTACCCTAGTTCTGGCCCTACCATTTGTAAAATATATTTGTATGCCTTTACATATCTTACAAAAAGTAATGTAGCATAGCAATCAGGAACTCCTACTATGTCTATAATAATGTCATAGACTCTAAGTCTATACATTTTATCAAATTATATACATTAAACATTTAATTTAAAGTATAAATTAAAGTATTAATAAATTAATTAATTTAAAGCATGGTTGTGTATTCCTGTAGTCCCAGCTACTCAGGAGGCTGAGGTGGGAGGATCATTGGAACCCAGGAGTTTGAGGCCAGCCTGGGCAACATAGTAAAACTTGTCTCTGAAAAAAAAAAAAAAGTAAAAATATTTTACATAAATAAGAGTATATATGGTATAATAATTAAAAGTATATTTAAGTAATTTTAATAAAATTATAAAATGTGCATGTATAATTTAAGTAAAATAAGGCTCTAAGAATTTGATTCAAAGTATTTAAATATATAGCTACGTATAGATATATAGGCATGTGTACATTTTAAAAAATTAAATAGAAGCACTTAACTTTGGTTTATATTCCTACTGTATATTTTTCTGCATTTCCAACTTTTTCAATAATCCTGGATTAAGAAGAAAAATAATGTTATAAGTATGTGTTTGTCAAACGTCTACTATGTTTACGAACATCCTGCTTTTTTCAAATCTCATTATCTAGCAGAGAAGAAAAATTATACCCATCCTCTCTTCACATACCTATACCCACATAGTTATGGTGTAATGTAGTAGGCTCCATGCTATAGTACAAAATAAATCTCTATGTGATTGCACCACCATGACTGGCTAATTTTTGTATTTTTAGTAGAGACAGGGTTTCACCATGTTGGCTAGGCTTGTCTCCAACTACTGGCCTCAAGTGATCCTTCCAAAGTACTGGGTTTACAGGTATGAGTCACCACGCCCAGCCCAAAATTGTAAACTGTGTGTGAAAACCCAATGAGTTGTGTGGAATCATTAAACCAAAAGCATATTTCCCTCTCTTTTATTCTAAGTTTGTTTTCACTGGAAGCAATTTTTTCTTTTTAAGTTCTGGGGTACATGTGCAGGATGTGCAGGATTGTTACATAGGTAAACGTGTACCATGGTGGTTTGCTACGCCTATCAACCCATCACCTAGGTATGCATTAGCTCTCTTCCCTAATGCCCTCTCCCCATTCCCCTGTCCTCCCTCAACAGACCCCAGCGTGTGTTGTTCCCCTCCCTGTGTCCATGTGTTCTCATTGTTCAGCTCCCACTTATAAGTGAGAACATGCAGTGCTTTGTTTTCTGTTCCTGCTTTAGTTTGCTGAAGATAATGACTCACTGGAAGCAATATTTACCTCTAGAAAGTGATCAGTTGGTAACTAAACTTTAAGATGTGTTTGTCTATGTTGTAATGAATAATTCATGAAAACGAGTTGTAAAGAAGTGAACATTTAGTTAAAAATCGTTGTAAGGTTATCTTTTTCCCTTAGTATTTATTCCCTATTATGTATATGTATGCTTTAAGAGAAGTTATTAATATATTTTGACATGTTTTGCTGCTTCCAAATCTACATTTATAAATAAACATTACATTTTTACATTTATATTTTTTAGGCTTTGCACATTATATTCTTTGTTAATAAACTTCCATCTAATTGTATGCCCCTTGCAGATGTAGGTAAAAGGTAATAACAGATGTTTTCATTTTCTACAACTTCAGTTATCCAATTAATTTATTATTACTTAGATAGGATAATTACTCTGTTTTATTTGACCTAAACAATTATGAAGTTTTGTAATTGATATATTTTGTATCTATTTTGTACTTAAGTTTTTACTATTTTGTCAGCAATACCTATTATTTTACCTTCCTCCATGTGCAGCCAAATGAAAGGATTCTTTGGTCTAACAGTTATTTTTGTACTACTTTTATACTACTTAGTTCTGCATAGTTCTGCAATTTAATTATTCCTAAAATATTTAAGAAATACTTAATTGTCACAGTTGAAAGCTAGATGCTTTTAGTCTTTCTCTCTCTTTCTCCCTGTCTGCTTTCATCTCTCTCTGCCTTTCTATGGTTGCCATGATTATCTAAAGAGTTACTTAAAGATACATTTAACAGTCTATAAGACATTAAAAAGATTAGTGGCTACCAAAGGTGCAGACGAAGGAATGAGAGATAAATAGGTAAAGCACAGGGTGTTTGGGGCATGGTAAAACTATTCTGAAATAGTGTAATGGCGGATGTATTCTTTTACTAGGGCTGCTATTAAAAACAAAATAATAAGGAAAACAGGATAGCTTAGAACAACAGAAATTTACTTTCTCAAGTTCTGGAGGCTAGATGTCTGAGATCAGGGTATTGGCAGTGTTGGTTCCTTGTGAGAGTCATGAGGGAGAACCTATTCCATGCCTCTCTCCTGGCTTCTGAGAGTTTGTTAGAAATCTTTCCATTCTTTTGTTTATAGATCTATCACCCTAATTTCTGCCTTCACCTTCGCGTATGTTCTCTGTATATATGTCTACGTCCAAATTTCCCATTTTTTAAGGACAAAAGTACTTATTTTATCTTGATTATATTTGTGTAAAGACTTTATGTCTAAGTAAGACTACATTTTCAGGGACTAGAGGTTTAGGGCTGAAACAGGTTTGGTTGGGGGACACGATTCAACACATATCAGTGAGTATGAAATTATGCCCTTTTCAATTCCCGTATAACTACAACATGAAGAGTCAATCTAAATGTGTATGATTTTTAAAAAAGTCATTTAGGAAATCAGGAAGTCACAGGGGAAAATGAAGACTGTCACAAAATAATCTAATTAAAAATGTATGAAACATCCTCACAGAAGTAGGTGGGGGAAAGGTACTGACCTAAGTAATTTTGAAAGTGAATCAAAGGCAAAAGGAACTGCACATAAGCACTATACTCTAACTGATCATTTCCCATAAAGGCATGGGTTAACAATCCGATAGTTCTGTATAAGCATACTTGAATTCAATAAGTAAGTTAATGGATGGTGGATGGTGGAAGCCAGGTTTATCATTGTTGGAATGGAAATTTACAAATTAGCAAAGGGAGGAGGCTAGAATTACTCATTATTTAATGGGTTATGGTTAAAGTCATTAGTAAGAATTTATATTAGAATTAATATAGATACAGATGGTTAGACATCAAATAATTATAGATATGTGTTTATACATGGATTAAAATACACACATGTATTTATTCACTCTATCAGCTGAGACAGCCTAAGGAAATGATACCCCAAAGTCAATGAGTTGGTTTCTAATACTACTTGCCACTGCAAGGAACCAAGGCTCCTTGGTGAAGTGACTGTGATTTGAGGGCTAGGACTGTGTTAAGAAATATACAAGATGAACCTCAAGCAGGAATATCTTGTAGTGCTAGGAATTTAAGGAAGTGCTAAAAAATATATTAATATAGGATTCAAAGAGCATGGGAGTGAAGTGAAAGATGTGAGCAATAAAATAAAGTAATATTGAATTATGATTCAAAGAATAAAATAAATATCCATGAGTCTATACTGATGTAAATAAATTATTGAACAAGCTAACAACTAGGTAGAAAATAAAATTTCTCTGTGCAGAATTCTAAATAAATTATGTGGCTACTTCACCCTATGGTAGAGGGAACATTATTATGTCTTTCTTAAGTGTGGGGTGCACATAGTGACTTCCTCCCAAAGCATACAATATGTAGGGGGGGAAAAGAGTAACTTTAGAGGGGAGAAACGTAACAAACACTTCAGTCAGGTGATCACAGACAATATAAACCATCATTGTTAATCATGTCCATAATATGTACTATTGATACGATGAGATAAAAATGGTACTTTATTTCTGTGATCTTTCAAAGAATGTATTAAAAATTACATTTCACCTTTCAAGTATTAGCAAATTCTACTATTTAATGGGTGATAACAGTACTTAAAATGTATATAAGACTTAGAATGATTACAGTTTTCCTTGTACAATTATAAGCCTTTTATACATATTTTGTATTGTAATTGGTTGATTTACTTAGTATTCCCGAATTCCTATGAGGTAGGATCAATATTACCTCTCTTATGATCTCTTGCCCATTGTCTCATAGAAGCTGTCAGGATGGCTTTTGAAGCCCAGTAATCTGACTTCAGGATTTGTGTGCTTAACAACTATGTCACACTGCTTCTCAGACCACTTGAAGTTTACAAATTGTCAGTAAAAAATAAATAATAAACATTACATATTATATTTCTTTTGAGGACAGAATTCAATTCATGTGTGTACAGTAAATCCTCATTATTCACAGATTCTGTATTTTTGAATCCCCTAGTGGCTTAAATTTATTTGTGACCCACAAAGAAATACTCGAGGTTTGGGAGTCATTTGTGGATCCATGCAAAGTGACAAAAAATGAGCACATGTTGCCAGCTAAGGTTAACAGTGGCAGCACTCTACTTAGGTTTAACTCTCTTTCAGAGATGACCATAGTATGCAGCTGGTTGGGGAAAGTGCGGTGTAGTACAAGATGTCTGAGCTCTGGGGCCAGTGGGACTGATTTTGAATCCTGGCACTTACAAGTGGGGTGACCTCAGGCAAGTCACTTAACACTTCTGAACCTCAGTTTCCCTTCCGTAAAATAAAGAAAATCTACTGGGATGCGTTCTTTCTAGGATTTAAGGATTTCACATGTAATCTACGTGAAATATGAGGTGTATGTGTATCTGTGCATGTGTGTATGTTTCTATCTATTTTGTTTTATACATAATATACAATTCCTCTAAGAGCAGCAGTTCAGTATTTGCTAACTCAATGTTTGTCCAGATTTTATGGAACATAACTACTTTCTATTTAAAAATATGATGTATTTGTATTTTTTTAATTGTTATTTATTTATTTATTTTGAGACAGGGTCTCACTCCTTTGCTTAGGCTGGAGTGCAGTGGTGCAATCTCGGCTCGCTGCAGCCTCAATCTCTGGGCTCAAGAGATCCTCCCACCCCTCAGCCACCCGAGTAGCTAGGACTACGGGCACACACACCCACACTCAGTTAACTTTTGAATTTTTTTGTAGAGACAGAGTTTCACCGTGTTGCCCAGGCTGGTCTTAAACTGCTGGGCTCAAGCAATCCACCGATCTCAGCTTCCCAAAGCACTGAGATTACAGGTGTGAGCCACTGTGCCAGCCTAGACTGTGTATTTAAAGTGTTTTATATGCTAGAAGTTCTGATAAACTCTGGGATGTGCACGACTTTAGACCACAGGAGATCGCAGACAAGTGGGGAAAAACTAATATTTTCATAGAAGAATTAAGTAAATTCTTTTGAGAGACACTGGCAAATCAAAGGAGATAAAATCCGGGACCTATGTAGCACCTCTGAATGACAAGGATTACGTATCTTCTCAGACCTCTCATATTTTTCCTTACAAGAAAGTAAGACTTGGGGAATGGGAGAGACGGGAGCAACAATTTGAATCTTTATGCTAAGTCTTTTATATAATTCTCAATCCAGTTTCCAAATAAACCATTGGAATGCATCTCACCTCTCTATTTTATGGCTTCTAAACTTATCCACAGCATACAGTAAGTGTGAGCCTGCCATGTACTTTACTGACCACAGGCACTGAAAAACTTATTTCCTTATGTCTGAGGGCCTATGAGTTGTATATTACCCATGCTTTCTTCTTCCTTAATACACATCCACTTGTGTTTTTAGGCACCAGATAACACAAAAATCTCTTATGCCATTAAAGTTAATTTTTCTATTATTTTCAATCTTCACAGATGCTACTGGGAAGTCAAAGAGCCACTACAGTCCTATTAGTGAGCCTAAATGGCTTTGAATTAGTTCAGTGCTAAATTTGTAATACAAATTGACATTTTATGACCACATAACACACACACACACAAAGTCAATTTCCACTCCCTGAAACAAGCGTTTTAAATTCAGATGACATATTTTCAGCTAAAGTATCTATCTTATCTCATTCCAACACAGATGTGAGGGAGGACGCAGATTAAGAGATTATTGATCTAGCAGGAATATAAATTTTTAAAATTTACAATTTAAGACAGATAGAAAGCACACTGCAGCTCTAATTTTCCTTTTTTTCCACCCTGATCACTAACATTTAATTAGAAATTTATGGAAATAATTTACTAAAAAAAGTGGCTGTTCAATTGAAAGTTCTGTTTCATTTCATATGCTGCTTTCTTTAAGACTATTAGTTGTGTCATCACATTCAAATCAAATTATAAATATCCTCCCATTTTCAATGTTCATTTCGGTCTAATTTTTCTTGTACAATCTGAGGAAAGCTCTTCTTTTCTAGTAAAGTTCACTGTCAGTTCCCAACACTTTCTCCAACCTTGGTTCAGTTGCCCAAATCTGTGGAACTTACCCATCTGAAACAAACCACGTCGGTTTTCTCAGCTAGTTCAGGAAAAAAATCGCCACTGTCCTCTATCCCAGAACCATTTATTAGTCTTCTCGCATCATTCACACTCTTCCCAGAAGTACTTATCTAGCAGGTGGATGGCTCTTAGAATTGAGAGATGAACAGGTATTGCAATAAAGACCACTTGTTCTAATATCAGCTTCAGCAGAACTGGTAGTGGCCTTCAAGTTTCTAATGCAGAACTCCTGTTTATTGCTCAGAAGTTTAGAAGGGCTCTGACAAAAATTGATTCAAGTTAACTGAAAAAATTTATTAAAGACATTGAGTTATCCTTTCATGGTGTCTCTGAACACCTGTTACATTATGAAAGCCACTAACAGCAGGTACTCCATGTACAGTCATTGTGCTTTGTATATCCTTTTACAATACTTGAGGTTATGGCTCATTACAACACTAAAGTTTCCTCTAAACATTTTTATAGCTTTTCTTAAGTCTATATCCTCAATACGTACTTCAAGGGAAACAATGTATGATGAAGTTCGTATGTCTCACCCTTCATATGACCCTGATAAAAAACAAACTATTTGTATAATCATACAGTCTCATATTCTTTGTGGTGGTAAATGTAACCATGTACTATTTTTGCAGCCAATGGAGGTAAACTGTTCCACCATAATGTAAATTCCCCAGGAATGTTATTCACATCTATAATTTTCAGCATTATTCTTACCTAAAGTTCCAATCATACATTGACAAAAATGGCAGAGGGAGAGAGAGACAGAGAAACAGGGAAAGACAGACAGACATTTCTTTTACTTGCAGAAAAGCCTTTAGTCTGTTAAGACTGGCACGTGTAATCCTCTATGGCTTAATAACACTTTTCTTTATCATCTCCTGATCCTTCTTCTCAATCCTAAGACCTGTTTCAAGTAGAAAGAATTAAGCCATTGTTTAATGGAGTCACATAAAATGTGCATATTTTATGACAACCCATAGCCATTCCAAACAATGGGGACAGGTGAGCTAGCTGGTATGTTCACAGGCTTTCCATAACAAGATTATCAAAACAAATTCTCAAAATGTCTCATTCCATGGGTAAATTATCCCTTTGTAGATAACAAATTCAGAGTGAACAGCTTTTATAAATATTTGCACTTTTTAGCTATGCTACATAGTAATGATTAAAGACAAATTAAAACTGAAAAGTACTTTCATGCTAGAATTTATCCCTTGTAGGAAATATATATATATATATATATATACACACACACACACACACACACACACACACATTCACACACACACACGTATTTTACACATACATGCATATTAAATATATATATTTACACACACATGCATATATTATAAAACTGAGAAAACAGTGATATCCAGTACCTCAGTACTTTGGGCTTTAAAAAGAATGTATTATTTCATCCCACCCTCTCTACCTCATGACATAATATTCCATAAATGACTGCAGCTTGTTAGGAAGGAAAAACACATTGCTTTCAGAAGCTCTGCTTTACTGAGGCTGAATAACTAATATGGTTCCTTAAATTAATCTATTTTAAAATAGATTTTAAAAATTCTATTTGAAGATTTAGTACATTTTGTACTACGAATAAAATTAATTTAGACATAGATTTTGTTAGAACCAAATTTTGTATATTTTTCTTCAGGTGGAAGAAAACAGTCTTCATATATGGTGAGCATATATGTAAAGGGACAGATTTTGCTCTCCCATTTACCTTGGAAATCTTATTTAAATAATCTAAACAGAGCTCTGTGATGCTAAAGATATAATATACCTTCCGAGCAATGTATTAAACATTTTTGTTTGAGGAAACTAAGATCATTACTTGTTGCTGTGTTACTGAAGTGTGACAAGGGCATCAGTATGTTTTGATTTTTTTATTACATGCAGTATATGCGCCTTCTCCAGTAACTAATTTCTGCCTTAGATTTTGCTATGAAAAGAGAATCCATTGCTACTTAGGTTTTGTTTGGGGTAAATGAAACTTCCATTACTTATCTGAAATAAATGTTTAACAACAAGTTACATTAAAAAGAAAATAAAACAAAACTTTACAGAAGTTTCAGTGTAATCTGGAATATCAAAACAAATTTAAATTTGTGATATTTCAGTATTTAAAAGATCCTGGAACATAAATATGTACTGCAAGCTTGGCAGTTATGACATCAAATGATAAGATGATAAGATGTATACAAAACAGGTTGACTGTGCACTGGTTACTAACATGTTTGAGTCCAGTAAGACAGAATACCTAAACACAAGCTATGTGAAACTGATTGATTACCCACAGATAAGCAGTAAGGAACACCAGAAGCCTGGAATTTATGAAGAAAGATAAATAGCCCTATGCTTAGGAGAGCTGCCCCAGGTGGACAGATTCTCTTCTGTCCCTGCTCTTCTAGCACAGCAACTGAGGTACCCTGGAAAGCAGCCTGCCCTTGGTTTTATACAACTGGGAGCCTGGAATCACTGGGTTAAAGTGTTGAAAAAACATCCTGTTTTTAGGAGGTACTGAAACAGAGACCAGGCTCTTCTGTTCAGTTTCTTCTTATCTCAGGATGTTGCATTCTCAGAACAATCTAGTTATTCATAAGAACTACAAACAAGTATGTGGGAAAATTGGGTCACTCCAGCGCTACCTGAAGAAGTGTCCTGCAATGTAGCATAATTATCAACAAATATAAACTTATTAGGCAAAATACATGCCTTTGACCAAAATATATATATATATTAATGCAAACTCTTGGAAATATTTAGGGTAGAATTGTTGCTTATGTGGTATTCAAATAGTATAGTTTTAATTTGGTAGCTGTATTTTCTCAGACACATATAAATACTCCTCAGTGGAACATTGTTTATTACTACCATAACTACTGGTCAGAATTTAGAGGGGTCATTGTGATTTTAGAGAAATAGTTGCCATCCTCATCTTCAGTGGTAGGAAAAATAGAATGGTCCCAAGAATTTACTTTTACAAGGCCTCTATATGTAGATTGTATACCTATGCTTTGATGTTATAACATCCTAAGAATACCTTATTAACTGGCAACATTTAGACAAATTAATATTAGGTTGACATTTCTTTAATCGGTAGATTTGCCTCCAGATCTGTATTGTTTTCCCCAGTTGAAATCCTTTTTATCATCTTTGTCTTGGATGTCAGTAAAATAAGATCCTTCTGGCCCATTATTTGCAGCAGTTTCAAGAAGTGGGAAATTATTATCACACTTGCAAGACCACTTTATTTGGTCAATTAATATTCCTTATTATTATTTATGTTTTGCTATCATTGGTTTTTTATTAGTCATTTGAATTTTCCACCTTTTGTTTTCTGCCAAATGTATTTATTTATTTTACAAGTGCACACATACACAAATACACACACACACACACCCCACAACTCCAGGCACACTCTCTCTAGACTATTCATTCCTTCTTTCTATCCCATTGTAATTGGCTCATCAGTATCGTTCCAACCGAGAACTCAGAACTATTTGGCTTGCTTATGTAACAGCTTCTTACTATGACTATTTTGCAAGCTGGCTTACAATCTGCTCCTGTGCGTTACTGGGAACATATACTACTCCAAGATACTTTAAACTGCTTGAGATAGATTTCATTACCAAATCGTTATTTTGTGCTGTACTAGGAAAATATGGACTTACTCTTACTATTTATTATTTCAGTAGCTACTGTTATTATAGCTTGTTGCAAATGCCCATCCACTTACCTAGAATATATGTGTAATAGGATATGTGAACTGAATTAATATTTTATTTCTATCACGATGTTTCTTCTCTTTCCTCTAAGACAGTTTTTGTTTTTGAGATGTCAGACTTCATTACATAAACATGCCATTATTGTAATTCAGAATCTTTCAAAGGAGGTGAGCATCATTCAGTTGTTATTGTACAATTATACACACTAGTAAGTGCAAAAACATAAATCACTTTTATTTGATAAGAGATTTTGCATTAATACTTCATTTTAATATGAAATATCTCTATTTAAACAGGAATTTCACTTTTCATTTCTCTTAATCTCTTTGCTAATTATCTTCTAGTAAGTTTTTTAAATTGTATTTTACCAAAATAAATTTCTAAAAGGTTTAATGTATTATCTAGATTCTAACAGGTTAACCTCTGTCTTTCATTTTTCTTCTTTCTTGAATTACTAAACCCATATGCCAATAGAATTTGTCCTATGCAAACAAGATAGCTGTTGATACTTTTTCAGCAGAAAATATCCCTTATTAAATAATAAATGCCTATCTGAGAGGAATTCAGTCTCATTCATCTCATTATTTCTCCTCCTCCACTCCCACTTTATCTGTTCTTGTGAATCCTTTTTTACAATGTTTTGAACATAGTAGGTTACTATATTTAGGGCCTTGTCATTAATATTATAGTTACAAAATATAATTTGTGTATTTCACTGTGCTAAACTCCCCTGCACATAAATATTTCACAATTTATATCTAACTTCTAAAAGTTGGTGCTATTATTATTCCCAATTTACAGAAAGGAAAACTAATGCTTATATATTATGTAAGTGGTTTGCCTGAGGTCACACAGCTGTTAAGCACAGTGCTGGGTTTCAATACCTTGGCACTTTAACTCTAGAACATGTCTCTTAATCAACACACTATACTGCACACTCCACATTTTCCTGCCTCCCTGGAACGGTTAAACAGTGTCCTCTCTGGACTCACAGGTGGCATTCAATTTAAATTTACTATGATGCTGCATTTATGTTCCATCTTTAATATCTCTAATGCAGGTTGTGCTTTAAATCTAGGCTCAGAAGCCACCATGTATTACTGCTGGCCCCCATCACCATGAACAGTACTTTTGGCAGACAATTTTGTCAGACCTCTCTCCAGTTCTACTCAACTCCCTTTTTCTCATTTTCACTGTTTTGGCTGTTGAATTCCTAACCCCATATAGATAATGTATTCTGCTTCATGGCAGGATACTTGACCTGCTATTTCCTCATGATGCATCAACATCTCTGGGACAGTATTGGAAAAGTAGTTAGAAGGTCTTGCACACTAATTTTCTTTAGCTAGTTATTGTTTTTAACAGTTCTTCCTCAAAGTGGTTACAATACACTTGATAAGGTTTTAGCTTTCACTTATTCATTGATTTATTCATTTTTAAATGTTTGCTAAACACAGATCATGTGCTAAGCACTAAGCAAATCAGTGAAGAGAAAACGTTAACAAAGCAGACATGGTTTCTATTCTTAGTGAATTTATAATTTAGTGAGGGGGTCATGCATTAAATAAGTAATCACACAATTAAGAAATTACAAATGTCTTTATTACTCTGAAGAAAAAATAAATGCTGGTATGTGACTACAGTACAAAAGACCCAGTTTTCCTTGGGAAGTTAGAGAAGGCTTCCCTATAGAAGTGATTTTTGAGATCAGTATTAAAGGATGAATAAATGGACCCTACCAAGGACTAGAGGAAGAGACTTTTAGGCAGGGGAAACATGGAACAAGTTCCTCGGGTGGGAAATCGCTTGAGTATTTTAAGTAATTAACATAAAGTAGGTGTGACTGGAATTTAGTGAATAAGAGAAGAGTTATTAGTGGTTGAGGTGTGTGTGTAGGGAGGCGAGTAGTTGAGAGGTAGAGACCTTGCAGGGTATTCCTGTCTATATTACGATTTTGAACTTTCTGTTTTATTATTATTATACTTTAAGTTCTAGGGTACATGTGCACAATGTGCAGGTTTGTTACATGGGTACATGTGCCTTGTTGGTTTGCTGCACCCATCAACTCATCATTTACATTAGGTATTCTCCTAATGTTCTCCCTCCCCAAGCCTCGCGCCCCCCAAAAGGCCCTGGTGTGTGATGTTCTCCTCCCTGGGCCTATGTGTTCTCATTGTTCAACTTTCATTTATGAGTGAGAACATGCGGTGTTTGGTTTTCTTTGCTTGTGATAGTTTGCTCAGAATGATGGTTTCCAGCTTCATCCATGTCCCTGCAAAGGACATGAACATTCTAATGCAGCCTTTAAAATGACTGCATAATATTCCATGGTGTATATGTGCCACATTTTCTTAATCCAGTCTTTCATATATGGACATTTGGATTCATTCCAAGTCTTTGCTATTGTGAATAGTGCTGCAATAAACATACGTGTGCATGTGTCATTTTTATTATTATACTTTAAGTTCTAGGGTATATGTGCACAACGTGCATGTTTGTTACATATGTACAAAATCAATGTGCAAAAATCACAAGCATGTGTCTTTATAGTAGCATGATTTATAATCCTTTGGGTATACACCCAGTGATGGGATCACTGGGTCAAATGGTATTTCTAGTTATAGATCCTTGAGGAATTGCCACACTGTCTTCTACAATGGTCGAAATAATTTACACTCCCACCAACAGTGTAAAAGCATTACTATTTCTCCACATCCTCTCCAGCATCTGTTGTTTCCTGACTTTTTAACGATTGCCATTCTAACTGGTGTGAGATCGTATCTCATCGTGGTTTTGATTTGCATTTCTCTGATGACCAGTGATGATGAACATTTTTTCATGTGTCTGTTAACTGCATAAATGTCTTCTTTTGAGAAGTGTCTGTTCATATCCTTTGCCCACTTTTTGTGGGGTTTTTTCTTGTAAATTTGTTTAAGTTCTTTGTAGATTCTGTACATTAGCCCTTTGTCAGATGAGTAGATTGCAAAAATTTTTTCCCATTCTGTAGGTTTCCTGTTCACTCTGATGGTAATTTCTTTGGCCATGCTGAAGCTCCTTAGTTTAATTAGATCCCATTTGTCTATTTTGGCTTTTGTTGCCATTGCTTTTGGTGTTTTAGTCATGACATCCTTACCCATGCCTGTGTCCTGAATGGTATTGCTTAGGTTTTCTTCTAGGGTTTTTATGGTTTTAGGTCTAACATTTAAGTCTTTAATCCATCTTGAATTCAGTTTCAGCTTTCTACATATGACTAGCCGGTTTTTCCAGCACCATTTGTTAAATAGGGAATCCTTTCTCTATTTCTTGTTTTCATCAGGTCTGTCAAATATCAGATGGTTATAGATGTGTGGTGTTACTTCTGAGGTCTCTGTTCTGTTCCATCGGTCTATATTTCTATTTTGGTACCAGTACTATGCTGTTATGGTTACTGTAGCCTCGTAGTATAGTTTGAAGTGAGGTAGCGTGATGCCTCCAGCCTTGTTCTTTTGGCTTAGGATTGTCGTGGCAATGCGCGCTCTTTTTTGGTTCCATATGAACTTTAAAGTAGTTTTTTCTAGTTCTTTGAAGGAAGCCATTGGTATCCTGATGGGGATGGCATTGAATCTGTAAATTACCTTGGGCAGTATGGCCATTTTCACGATAATGATTCTTCCTATCCATGAGCATGGAATGTTCTTCCATTTGTTTGTGTCTTCTTTTATTTCGTTGAACAGTTGTTTGTAGTTCTCCTTGAAGAGGTCCTTCACATCCCTTGTAAGTTGGATTCCTAGGTATTTTATTATCTTTGAAGCAATTGTGAACGGGAGTTCACTCATGATTTGACTCTCTGTCTGTTACTGGTGTATAGACACGCTTGTGACTTGTGCACATTGTTTTTGTATCCTGAGACTTTGCTGAAGTTGCTTATCAGCTTAAGGAGGTTTGAAGCTGAGACAATGGGGTTTTCTAAATACACAATCATGTCACCTGCAAACAGGGACAATTTGACTTCCTCTTTTCCTAATTGAATACCCTTTATTTATTTCTCTTGCCTGATTGCCTTGGCCAGAACTTTCAACACCATGTTGAATAGGAGTGGTGAGAGAGAGCATCCTTGTCTTGTGCCAGTTTTCAAAGGAAAAGCTTCCAGTTTTTGCCTGTTCAGTATGATATTGCCTGTGGATTTGTGATAAATAGCTATTATTTTGATATACATGTCATCAATATCTAGTTTATTGAGAGCTTTTAGTATGAAGAGCTGTTGAATTTTGTCAAAGGCCTTTTCTGCATCTATTGAGATAATCATGTGGTTTTTGTCATTACTTCTGTTTACGTGATGGATTACGTTTATTGATTTGTGTATGTTGAACCAACCTTGCATCCCAGGGATGAAGCCAACTTGATTGTGGTGGATAAGCTTTTGATGTGTTGCTGGATTCAGTTTGCTAGTATTTTATTGAGGATTTTTGCATCAATGTTCATCAGGGATATTGGTCTAAAATTCTCTTTTTTTGTTGTGTCTCTGCCAGGCTTTGGTATCAGGATGATGCTGGCCTCATCAAATGAGTTAGGGAGGATTCCCTCTTTTTCTATTGATTGGATTAGTTTCAGAAGGAATGGTACCAGCTCCTCTTCATACTTCTGGTAGAATTCGGCTCTGAATCCATCTGGTCCTGGACTTTTTTTGGTTGGTAGGCTATTAATTATTGCCTCAGTTTCAGAGACTGTTATTGGTCTATTCAGGGATTCAACTTCTTCCTGGTTTAGTTTTGGGAGGGTGCATATGTCCAGGAATTTATCCATTTCTTCTGGATTTTCCAGTTTATGTGCATAGAGTTGTTTATAGTATTCTCTAATGTAGTTTGTGTTTCTGTGAGATTGGTAATGATACTCTTTTATCATGTTTTATTGCATCTGTTTGATTCTTCTCTCTTTTCTTCTTTATTAGTCTTCCTAGTGGTCTATCAATTTTGTTGATATTTTCAAAAAACCAGCTCCTGGATTCACTGATTTTTTGAAGGTTTGTGTGTGTGTGTGTGTGTGTGTGTGTGTGTGTGTCTATCTTCTTCAGTTCTTCTCTGATCTTAGTTATTTCTTGCCTTCTGCTAGCTTTTGAATTTGTTTGCTCTTGTTTTCTAGTTCTTTTAATTGTGATGTTAGGGTGTAGATTTTACATCTTTCTTGCTTTCTGTTGTGTGCAATTAGTGCTATAAATTTTCATCTACACACTGCTTTGAATGTGTCCCAGAGCTTCTGGTGTGTTGTGTCTTTGTTCTCATTGATTTAAAAGAACTTCATTATCTCTGCCTTCATTTCGTTATTTACCCAGTAGTCATTCAGGAGCGTGTTTTTAATTTCCATGTAGTTGTGCAGTTTTCACTGAGTTTCTTAATCCTGTGTTCTAATTTGATTGCACAGGGTCTGAGAGATAGTTTGTTGTGATTTCTGTTCTTCTACATTTGCTGAGGAGGGCTTCACTTCCAATTATGTGATCAGTTTTAGAATAAGAGCGATGTGGTGCAGAGAAGAATGTATACTCTGTTGATTTGGAGTGGAGAGTTCTGTAGATGTCTATTATGTATGCTTGGTGCCGAGTTGAGTTCCAGTCCTGGATATCCTTGTTAACCTTCTGTCTCATTGATCTGTCTAATATTGGCAATGAGGTATTAAAGTCTCCCATTATTTTTGTGCGAAAGTCTGCGTCTCTTCTTAGGTCTCTCAGGACTTGCTTTATGAATCTGGGTGCTCTTGTATTGGGTGCATATATATTTAGGATAGTTAGTTCTTCTTGCTGAATTGATCCCTTTACCATTATGTAAAGGCCTTCTTCATCTCTGTTGATCTTTGTTGGTTTAAAGTTTGCTTTATCAGAGACTAGGTTTGCAACTGCTGCTTTTGTTTTTTTTTTTTTGTTTGTTTGTTTGTTTTGTTTTTTGCTTTCCATTTGCTTGGTAGATATTCCTCCATCTCTTTATTTTGAGCCTATGTGTGTCTCTGCATATGAGATGAGTCTCCTGAATACAGCACGCTGAAGGCTCTTTATCCAGTTTTCCAGTCTGTGTCTTTAAATTGGGGCATTTAGCCTATATACGTTTAAGTTTAATATTGTTATGAGTGAATTTGATCCTGTCATTATGATGTTAGCTGGTTATTTTGCCCATTAATTGATGCAGTTTCTTCATAGCATTGACGGTCTTTATAGTTTGGCATGTCTTTTCAGTGGCTGGTACCAACTGTTCCTTTCTATGTTTAGTGCTTCCTTCAGGAGCTCTTGTAAGGCAGACCTGGTGGTGACAAAATCTCTCAGCATTTGGTTTTTTGTAAAGGCTTTTATTTCTCCTTTACTTATGAAGCTTAGTTTGGCTGGATATGAAATTCTGGGTTGAAAATTCTTTAAGAATGTTGAATATTGGCCCCACTGTCTCCTCTGTCTCCTGGCTTGTATGGTTTCTGCCGAGTGATTCGCTGTTAGTCTGATTGGCTTCCCTTTGTCAGTAACCCGACCTTTCTCTCTGACTACCCTTAACATTTTGTCTTTCATTTCAACCTTGGTGAATCTGACAATTATTTGTCTTGGGGTTGCTCTTCTCAAGGAGTACCTTTGTGGTGTTTTCTGTATTTCCTGAATTTGAATGTTGGCCTGCCTTGCTAGGTTGGGGAAGTTTTCCTGGATAATATCCTGAAGAGTGTTTTCCCACTTGGTTCCACTCTCCCCATAACTTTCAGGTACACCAATCAAACATATATTTGATCTTTTCACATAGTCCCTTATTTCTTGGAGGCTTGTTCATTTCTTGTCACTCATTTTTCTCTAATCTTGTCTTCTTGCTTTATTTCATTAATTTGATCTGCAATCACTGATACCCTTTCTTCCACTTGATTGAATTGGCTGTTGAAGCTTGTGCATGCATCACAAATTTCCCATGTCATGGTTTTCAGCTCCATCCGGTTATTTAAGGTCTTCTCTACACTGTTTATTCTAGTTAGCCATTTGTCTAACCTTTTTTCAAAGTTTTTAGCTTCCTTGTGATGGGTTAGAACATGCTCCTTTAGCTTGGAGAAGTTTGTTATTACCATCCTTCTGAAGCCTACTTTTGTCAACTCATCAAAGTCATTCTCCATCCAGTTTTGCTCCATTACTGGTGAGGAGCTGCAATCCGCTAGAGGAGAAGAGGTGCTCTGGTTTTTAGAATTTTCAACTTTTCTGTTCTGGTTTCTCCCCATATTTGTGGTTTTATCTACCTTCGGTCTTTGATGTGGTGACCTACAGATGGGTCCTTTTTGTTGATGTTGATGCTATTCCTTTTGTTAGTTTTTCTTCTGACAGTCAGGTCCCTCAGCTGTAGGTGTTTTGGAGTTTGCTGGAGGTCCACTCCAGACCCTGTTTGCCTGGGTATCACCAGTGGAGGCTGCAGAAAAGCAAATATTGCAGAATAGCAAATATTGCTTCCTGATCCTTCCTCTGGAAGCTTCATATCAGAGGGGCACCTGCCTGTATGACGTGTCTGTCTGTCCCTACTGGGAGGTGTCTCCCAGTTAGGCTACACGAAGGTCAGGGACCCACTTGAGGAGGCAATCTGTCCATTCTCAGAGCTCAAATGCTGTGCTGGGAGAACTACTGCTCTCTTCAGAGCTGTCAGACAGGGACATTTAAGTCTGCAGAAGTTGTCTGCTGCCTTTTGTTCAGCTATGCCATGGCCACAGAGGTGGAATCTATAGAGGCAGCAGGCCTTGCTGAGCTATGGTGGGCTCCTCTCAATTCGAGCTTTCCGGTCACTTTGTTTACCTACTCAAGCCTCAGCAATGGCAGATGTCCCTGTCCCAACTAGCCTGCCACCTCATAGATTGACCTCAGACTGCTGCACTAGCAGTGAGCAAGGCTCCATGGACGGGACCCACCAAGCCAGGCACAGGAGAAAATCTTCTCGTCTGCCAATTGCTAAGACCTTGGGAAAAGTGCAGCATTTGGGCAAGAGTGTCCTGTTTTTCCAGGTACAGAGTGTCACAGCTCCCCTTGGCTGGAAAAATAAATCCTCTGACCCTGTGCATTTCCCAGGTGAGGTGATTCCCTGCCCTGCTTTGGTTTGCCCTCCATGTGCTGCTCCCACTGTTCAACCAGTCCCAGTGAGATGAACCAGGTACCTCAGTTGAAAATGCAGAAATCACCCATCTTCTGCATTGATCATACTGGGAGCTGCAGACCGGAGCTGTTCCTATTCAGCCATCTTGGAACTACCAGATTTTGAATTTTCTTAGAGGAACCAGAGGGAGTTGTTAAAGGGTCTTTAAGCAAGAAAGAAATTTATTAGAATTTTCTTATCATTTTGGCTACTGTGAAAAAGGTGTTTATGGGTGTGGGGTTAAGAGTAAATATAGTTAAAATAATTAGTTATTGCCAAAGTTCAGGAAGAAATTATAGTGAATTAAATAATGGTTTCCTAGAGGTGGAGAGGACTAATTTCAGAAACAGATCTAGGATATATAATTGATAGGATTGATAGGATATCTTCTTCCTGTCATGGATCTCTGAGACTGCTACTAAATTATTGTGACCAAATGTTATTATATAACAAATTCCTCAACAGACATAACTGCATAGCTTGTTCTATAGATGACTAACATTCTCCATTATGAATGCATTGCATTGTAACTATGATATTTTACTTTAAGAGCACAACCTCTTCTCTTCCCAAGTTCTGAGGGTCAGAATATTGCTGACTCTATAGATTTAATTCAGATATAAATAATTATTTATTAAAATTAACAGAATATGTGCAGAGTGGAGAGAACATTCATAACAACCTAGAGGAGTCTGAAGAAACCTAATCCCAAATTATACAACTGGCATAACCTCGGCCACTCTCACAGCGATGTAGGCAGGGCCTTTTCTATCATTCATAAAGGGGCTGCCTGGAAACAGTAGTTATGAACCAATCCAGAGATAGCTAAAGATGGCAGTGCAATCAAGTTCAAGAAGCCAAAGTTTGTTTTGATGCAATATGCTTAAAGGAATATATTAAATTGTGATGATATGATATTTTTTACTTGCAAAAGGAGTGCTTAATAATTTCAGAGGTAGTTGTTTGAACAAGTCAGCAAATTTCTAAATCCAGAACCTTTTAAAAGTATTGCAATAGTCTGAATAATTATAACTATGCCATTAAGTGATTCTTCAACTGAGGACTTTTAAGCATAGAATTGTGGTTAATCAGCCAGGTGCAGTGGTTCACACCTGTAATCCCAGCACTTTGGGAGGCCAAGGTGACCAACATGGTGAAACCCCGTTTCTATTAAAAACACAAAAATTAACTGGGCATGGTGGTGGGTGCCTGTGGTCCCAGACATTCGGGAGGCTGAGGCAGGAGAATTACGTGAACCCGGGAGGTGGAGGTTGCAGTGACCCTAGGTCACGCCATTGCACTCCACCCTGGCAGCAGAGTGAGACTGTCTCAAAAAAGAAAAAAAGAAAAGAATTGTGGTTGTTCTTTTCCTTCAAGTAATTTCCAGACTTCGCTATTTTATACACTTAATAGTTGATTTCAGCTAATGCAGGCTGAAACAAAAATGAACTGTGAACAGGAAGCTATGGCATCGTGACTTCCATAATCCAGCATTTCAGGGGTGCTTGCTCAGGGCTGATCCTGGGTGTTGACAACATCAAATAGATAACAGATATCTTTCTGTCAAACAGTATTTTAATCCCTTCTCAATTATTGTCATACATTATTTCTATACTAATAGTATTTTTATTATTATACTTTAAGTTCTAAGGTACATGTGCACAACGTACAGGTTTGTTATATATGTATACATTTGCCATGTTGGTGTGCTGCACCCATTAGCTCGTTATTTACATTAGGCATATCTCCTAGTGCTATCCCTCCTCCCTCCCCCCATCCCACGACAGGCCCCAGTGTGTGATGTTCCCCTTCCTGTGTTCTCATTGTTCAATTCAGCAAACTATTGCAAGAACAAAAAACCCAACACTGCATGTTCTCACTATACTAATAGTTTTTAATAGCTTAAAATATGTTTACATGTGTAAGTTATGGCTTCCAAAACTAGTCTGTAATTTCCTTGAAATCATATGCTTTTATATTCACAATCACTTGCTTTGAAGCAGTAGATGTTCAATGGCATTGTACAAAATATGGTGCTATATATTCTTGTTAGTACCTGACCAAATTGTTAAGTGACATTGCATCATTCCTAGACCATGCCTTAAAGGTACCAGCATCATTTAAGAGGCTTCATTTTACATTATTTTTTGCATAAAATTCCCTCCCCGGTGTTGCCTGCTTTATAGCAAGTTTACAATTTAAAGGGGTAGGATTAAGTTTCTCACCCAAAACAAAACAAGATAAAAATACAGGGAACGATACTTGTGTGGAAACCTAACTAGTATAAATAAGAATGAGACATCTGTATCACAGCCAGCAATGTCAGTCATTCAAAATTAAGCCTTTACAATTTACTTATCTTACTTTAAGGAAGAAGCTGAGAGAAGCTTATCCAAAGAAATTCTGAAGATATTTTTAAATGGCAAAACAATTATAGAAGGCATTTTTTTTCTGCTTTTATTCTAACAATATTTAAATTATAAAAAGTAGCAGGTCCTCCAATTAGCACTGTACTGGCTGTATTTACACAGGAAGAGCAAAGCAGAAAGCCATTATTTCAAAACACCAGCAAAATTAAATAACTCTGTGGTCGACAAAAGAGTAAGAATTGTTTTTAGCATCTATACTCTTATCCATCACTTAACTATGTGAAGTCAATCTTTACTGGGATTTCATCTATCTCCTAGGGCTGCAGTTAAAGGACAAAATCTAGAAATGACATTCATGACCTGGATTCTGCCGTGCTAAATCTGAGTGAAAACATTCATTTTGTTAATAACATTTTCTTTTTGTGGGAATGCTTTAAGCCTTTTTAAAAATCATTCTTTACTTCTTGGCATGTGCATTTTCTCAGAAGAATAGCTTAAGCATATCAAGTAAGTAAAAGACATAAGGCCCCATAGAAGAAGGCAAATTTAATATGAGATCATAAACAGAAGAGTAAGTGAAGTCAGCTCCAGTACTCTGTACCACTCACCAACCATGTATTGAAAGATCTAAGTGAGTCTCAGGACTTGTGTGTACACAGTGAAACAAGTTTAGGTAATGAGTGTAATGCCCAATAATGATATTACTGAGAAAATATGAATAAAGTATGAAGGATACTTAACATTTTAAAGGAATCTTTGCCCATGCGTTTGATCTCTTACCAACACACATGTACCCACCCTCAATCACTTGAATGGTAGAAGAACACTAATTTCTAATATCTTGATACATATATAAGTTATTTCTTGTTTTCACATCTAGCATCACATTGAAGCTGCCCTATTGTTTCTCCTTGGCATTCAAGATACTTGTAAAATGAACCCATCTTTTTATTGGCATAAAAGCTAGGTACATGCTGACACTTGTAAAATCATGCAGTTAGCAAATTCTGGGTCACCTGGCTGTGTATAACACAAAGAAAAGGTCTCATGGCATTATGAATAGATGCTGCCCTTTCCTACCTTGCAGATACCCCACTTTTTTTTTTTTTTTTTTTTTTTAGCTCAGCTGGAAATAACTTCTACTTTGCTCTTTGTGAAACATATGGCAGATTCTAAACTATTTTACCATCCTACATAGGAAATAAATGGCAATCCCTCATTTTTGGCACCTACGTCTTTTCATTCTCTCTGACTCGAAGGAAATGGTGGAAGATGAACACAGACAGTACGGCACATCAAAATTGGAACTTTACAGCACCCCTGGTCCTTTCCCAGAGTGGGGATCTACTAAAAGTATTTCTATGAAAATCCACAGTGACTGTCTTTGTTAAACTCACCACTTTAATCTCCAAGAGATCTATTTTACTGCTTTCAAGAGCACTACAGTTAGGAATGAACTGAATGTAGATTATCTTGCTTAGAAGGTTTTTGACATTAGAATTCCACTGTTATCTTGTTGTAGCTTTCTCATTGATTAGGATCTTGATATTACAAAATTGTATGATCTTCCTTTTATTGGGATAAATTTCAAACTTCTTAGCCCACATTTAAGCCCTTTCACTATGATCCCAATTTGCTTTACTAATCTCATCTTTATTCCCTTCACCTTTCCAAACTTCTTCCATTTTCTTAACATTTTACGCTTTTGATACCCCTATGTCTTAGCCCAAGTTGTATAGAACCCTCTCAACACGGTGTCTTACAGTGAAGCCTCTGGTACTAAAGGGTCTAGAGTTAAGACCCAATTCAGGATAGAGAAGGATGGGACAGTCATGAGCATATCCTTCTCCAACCCCAAACAAAGGCTGGCATCTCCAGTTTACATCCTTATTGGATAGGATTCTGAAAGCATTTCACACAGAAAAAAAAAAATGTGAAACCAAACATAAACGCCTCTCTCACTGGCACCTGCACAGAAAGTTTCCTTGAAATTTGAGGCAATATTCATATTCCTTGTTAATAATAATGATAGTAATAATAATGATAATGACCATCTCATCACAGCTGCATTTATTAAACAGTCAGTATGTGGAAGTCCTCGATATAGATGTTTTACATACATTATTGCTTGTATTCACATCTTAACAAGTAAACATGCTCTTGTTAGTCTTCCTGTCTCAATAAAATAATCTATAATCCACTAAGTTCTTCAACCTCGAAACCACAAATTATCTTTGATTCTTTCCTTTGCTTCATGACTCATAGCCATTCAGTAACCTAGCCTATTGTTCCTGGCTTCAAAATGTATTTTACATCTACTTCCTTCTGTCTCCAGTGCTACTACCCTAGTCCAGGCTACCAGTATCTTTAGATTGGAATACAGAAATAAAGAAAGCAGTAAAACCAAATTCTACTAAATACAATATGATATCCTGTATTGCATCCTGAAACAGGAAAAAAAAAGAGAGAGAGAGAGAGGAACGTGCTGACAACTATAAATCCTATAGTTTAGCTAATGGGATTGTATCGTTGTTAATTTCTTAGTTTTTACAAATATATCATCTTTATATGAGCTATTAACATTGGGGGATCCTGGAGATTGGTTGAAAGGCATATAGACAACTCTGTATTATCTTTGCCCATTTCTTTACATCTGAAATTATTAATAATATAAATCTGACTATACATCTTAAAAGATTTTGACAAAGCAGAAACATTAAAACAACCTGTTCCAGATTGTGTAGGCATTAATAGCTGAACAGCGACTCTTCAGATATGACAGGATTCATTGTCTCTTTTTTTTTTTTTTTTTTTTTTGAGACTGAGTCTTTGTCACCCAAGCTGGAATGCCGTGGCACTATCTCGGCTCACTGTAACCTCAGCCTCCCGGTTCAAGCGATTCACCAGCCTCAGCCTCTCGAGTAGCAGAGATTACAGAAGAGCACCACCACGCCCAGCTAATTTTTGTATTTTTAGTGGACACTGGGTTTCATCATATGACCCAGGCTGGTCTTGAACTCCTGAACTCATGATCTGCCAGCCTCGAGCTCCCAAAGCGCTGGTATTACAGGCATGAGCCACTGCGCCCTGCCAGGATTCGTTGTCTCTGCAGCATAACATTTACTGAGTGCTCTATGTGATGAATTCAGCACTTAGCAAAACTAAGCCAGAGTTCTAAGCTTTGCAGATATCCCATTCATGACATAAATTTGATCTGATTCAAAACTCCTAGAAGCTAATGACATTAAACGTAAGCATGGATACATGCAAGATTTGTTATTACTTTGCTCAATTGTTTATCAACCGTTTTAATAGAAACTGTTTTGCAAATCTGCACATTCAAGGAACCCCTGCATTTACATATACACAGCCATAACAATTTTAGTTAGTTTCAAATTCAGTTGAAACTTTTCCTAAAACACAACTTTAAGGCCTCTACCACATACACATAATAAAAGCAAAGAATCTAGCTCAAATGGGTGCGGTGGCTCATGCCTGTAATCCCAGCACTTTGGGAGGCCGAGGCGGGCGGATCACGAGGACAAGAGATGGAGACCATTCTGGCCAACATGGTGAAACCCCGTCTCTACTAAAAAGTACAAAAATGAGCTGGGTGTGGTGGCGCTCGCCTGTAGTCCCAGCTACGCGGGAGACTGAGGCAGAAGAATTGCTTGAACCCGGGAGGCAGAGGTTACTGTGAGCCGAGATTGCGCCACTGCACTCCAGCCTGGCGACAGAGTGAGACTCCGTCTAAAAAAAAAAAAAAAAAAATTTAGCTCACTTTTGGTATTGTTAGTATTTACAAGTGTCTCCAAATTTTAGATCATATTCTAAAATATTCTAAGATAATAATTTTCAAAGAGTTGTTCTATTACATTCATGATTACATGAAGAAAACAACCTGATTTAGTTATTAAAGTATTGTGTCTATGCCTAATTTTTAATGCCAAAATTATTGTATCTATGCCTATTTTTAATATCAAAATTCTGAATGAAAATTTAAAATATCAGTGACTCAATATGCAAAAATTCTTCTCTCTAATTTCATATATCAAACACCCCGTGACTTATTTTAGTTTCACATGTTGTTTTTTTTTTTTTTTTCTTTGTTTTCCCTTCAAATATATCCACAAGTAGAGGTGGGGATATTCAGGAGGCCTATCCACAGTGTATATCATCATTTTAAATCAGACTAAAATAATTTGAAAGCAAAAAATGTTAAAACAATCAGCAAAGCACATAATGTGTGTGTATGTTGAAGCAATGTGTGTGGTGGTTGGGAATAAACGCATTGGGAGGAGAGAAAAGAAGCTGATTATGACTGAACATATTATACATATCAAGACTGTTGAACCACCTCTTTCCCATAAAATTTCCTTATGACCCATTCTCTCAAACAGGAAATATCACACTCATACACTCTACTGTCACTAGCTAAGATATGGGCCTGGGGAAATCAATTATTTGCTAAACTTACTTTATTTGCTAGGCTACACTCAGTTGCTATATTTATATGTAATTAGATATTTTCCATTATCTGTGTACTCTCAGGAAATCTTTATCAATATCAACCTCAACTAATATGCCAGGAGAGTAATAACAGGACTTCTATGCCTTTAGCTACAATTCATTTTTAAAGGTTTGAGATATTGCAGGGTCTGACATTTTCTTAAGGTATGAATAAAGGTCTTCCTGTGAGGTTATTGAAATGGTCAGTACAGCCTTCACCATGATGTCTTACAGAGTTTGAGACTCAAAAGTGTAAACCTGAAGAATTGTCATTAGCAGAGGTTCCATTTTCTTAATATAGATCTTCATTGTTCCCTTTCTTATGAAGTGGTAGTTGGGTTATGACGACATCCCTCTGCAGTTTAGCCTTATTCCACGCATGCTAGAGTGTGGTGTATAACTGGAACTATTGAAAAACCAAACTGAATCATCATAGCTCTACTCATTTTCGTATCCTGCGTCTTGTTTTCATATGGGAAACTGGGTATTTAGCAGTGAGACCTATTACCTGTGGTTATCTGTGAGATTCTTTTTTAGACTTAGCTTTTTATTCAACCATAGTAGCGTTATTGGGAAAATGTGGACAAAAGGATGAGATTACAGGCTACAGTAGTATTTTTTCTGTCTAGTTTTCACTTCACTTGATAATAGCAGGAGGCAGAGGTAATCTAAATCCCTTTAGTAAGCACTTTAAAGAGAATCGTAGTTGTTGAATTTTTATTTTTCTATTCTTCATTTGTTTTTGGTAAATTGGTCTTTTAAGATAGGAGCATAATTCATGCAAAATATTGACTCTGAGTGGAATACGCATATCATAGGAGATCATCAACTACTTCAAACACCTCTTATCATATTATAATCAGAATTGTAAACGAGCAAACAAAAAAGAACATTTTAATATGCAGTGCAAATGGCTTTTTATGTTTCTTAGATAATAGTAATTTATAATGCTATAATAAAACTTAAGCCTGACTGTGAACATGTTCAAGACATGGAAAAGCTTTTCCTGGGAGTTATTATCACCAGGTATACTCTCAGTCCAACACAGTTAATTATTCAGAAAAATTCATCTTAAAAGGTTTACTGACTTTTACAAGGGGTTAAGATATGAAACTTAATTTATGTCTCATGTTCATATCTTATGTATGTTGTATATTAACCTTTTAATATTTTGTCATAATATTTTTATTAATGAAAATAGTAATAAAATTTTGTAGCATATTGGTACACATATCTATATGTATATACATATTTTTTACTTTACAATTCCAATATATTACATCATCCTAAGTGATCATATTTTAGATGTCAATTTTATACAAATCTATTTGATGTCTGAAGAATGTATTAGCCCTGCATCCCTGATTCTATTGATAAGAAAGATACTCCTAGGTCACATTCTAAGACATACTGGCCTACAAGCCATTAATTTCTTTGACTATAGTTTGAAATTTTGCAATTCCTTTAACACGGTACTTTTGCAAAATAACTTCTAAAATAATTAAATTAGAATCTAAATGCATTTAAAATGAAAATATGAAGTTTAGGATTATTTTTTCCCTAATAAGATTAGAATTCAAACATAAGTGTATTTCAAGGACAATATAAAATGACAATATAAATATATAATGTCAGCACAAAGTCAAACATTCAAGACAACTAAGGTGTGGGACTAAAATGCCAAACTTCCAGACCAAAAAAGCACTCTGAATTTTTATATGAATATTCATATCTTTAATAAAAATGTTTACCTTCAGTTTATTTTATAAAGTATGTCTTTGTTCTTATAACTGCCTTAAATATTTCTTTTTGGGTTAAATTTACCATCAATTAAACTCTGATTGATTATCATATATTTTCAGTAAGCCAGAAGAGAATGTGATTATAGCATTTCAAGAATCAAAGTTTGATAAGAATAAGATACATTTTCTTCTCTTTGTAAGGCCTCACATTACCTAGGTGAAAATGTAGTTTGACATGCATTAAAATTTGGATCCTACGAGGCAGAAATATATTTCATATATTAATTTGTATGAGTATCTCTGCAATCCTTTGTTCATAATCTAATTATACCTCACTTTTGTCCACAACAGAGTTAGAACTGAAAGGAATATAGCTAGTCAAATCCTGACACTCCAAGTGTGAATTCTTATACATTTGTCTTGTATAGGACAGATAAAAAGATATTTAAACTGCTCTTCTTTTTAAAGGAAGGCAATATGTATAATACTTTTATGTATGTCCTGCTTTATTTTAATAATCTTGGCTGGATTAACATTCTAGTAAAATTTGCAGTGAAGTGGTAGAACCTGTTGTTTAGCAATGATAACAAAGAAGACATCAGTAGAGCCCACTAAATTATTGCTCTTATTTGTAAACGTTTAAGCAAATGAGCAAAAGCTTCGTAACACCACATCTGCATAGTATTGGCCATGCTCCTTTCTCTGCTTTGTCTACTGCTGAGGAGCATATGAATACATTTTATAGCTACTCTTCTCCCGCCCACCCTCCCTTCCTTCCTTCCTTCCTTCCTTCCTTCCTTCCTTCCTTCCTTCCTTCCTTCCTTCCTTCCCTCCTCCTTTCTTGCCCTAGTTTCTCCTTGGAGATATGCTCGTATTACTCATTTTCCTCTGCCTCCTTTAGTCAGCATGTATATTGTTTATTTAGTCAGCATGTATATTTCCAATAAACAAATTTAAGAAAAGTAAAAGAAGTCATTTCTCATACTGTCACATTTCTTACCACCTCTCTTACTCTTACACTCCAAACTCTATTCCTTTTCATCATTTCTTTAGGTTACATACACAGGACTTTCAACTTTTGCAAGAATCTATAGCCCACACATATCTAAAATTCTGTCCATTCATTTATTAAACATATATTTATTTAGGGTTTATTGTTACCCAGGCTCTGTGTTGGAAATTAATGGGAAGAAAGGTAGTAATGTGGCTATTCTAGAAACAGGATAAGATTCATGAAACTCAGACATTTCCTCAGAACGTATTGCCCATACCTGTGCAAAATATGGTCCTAGACACTGGGCTACAAAAGATTGAAGACAATCTGTGCTCTCAAGTGCTTACAATATAATTGAAAAGCAAGAATTCTTGGCACTGATAGGCGAAATGACTGAAGGACACTTAGGGTAAAATATTCCAACATACTCAAATCAGCATAAAGTAAATAGCATGCAGGAGTATTTGAGAGAACAGTCAAAATTTAGTTTACTGTATCAATAGAGGCCTACTGCATGAAGAGAATTTGAAACTGAATTTTGATGCCCATGAAAGATGTGTATTTTCAGAAGATAAAAGAATAACCACAGTAATTTGTACAAACATGGGAATAAGCAAACTGCATATTCTGAAAGATAAAGTATTTGCTTGGTAAGATATTTGCTGAGAGTAATAGTTCTCAAAATGGTGGCTGATGAGCAGGCATAAGAGAATTACCTCAGAAGTCTTTCCCCAGCTGATTACACATTATCTTCTCTCTCTCTTCACTTTCTGTTTGCTACATTTCTTTCCATTTTTCTGTGATGTCCCTTACAGTGGATATAAGGGCGGATCTGTGCATGTTGCAGTTAGGAAAAGCGGGTTGCAATTTGAAGAAAAGTTCCACAGAACCAATGTCTCCATGCTACCTGTTTTGAGTTAGGACACAATGATTTATGGAAATGTTCACATATATTTTTGAAATAGGATAGGAGTAGTGAAAGGTGTATCTCATAACTGGGTAACCATGTTTAAATTAACATGATAAGTGAGTAAGTGTCAAACTCAAGCTTGATTCATTCAACAAATAAAATATTACCGACTACAGTTTTATATACTGTTCAACATTCCACACCACATCTTTCCCTATTTTGAACCTTAAATTTAAGCCTTTATTAAAAACTACATCTGTGCGATAATGCAGTATGTAAACTGTCATTTGTTTCATAAAGATGTTAGTAGATGGTGTCCACGTATATATGCATTGTGTGTGTGTGTGTATATATATACACACAGAATTCATTTGAGCAATATTCACTTATTTTATCCACATTGATAAAGAGAATTCATTTGAGCAATGTTCACTTATTTTATCCACATTTATAAAGAGAGAAGAGTATACGATCCAAATTAAAATGCAATGCCATTATCATTTATACTGTTAAAATTCAAATCATAAAAATAAATGGGGGGAGCAATATTACAGGTGACAAAAATACTTTAAACTATGTGTATTCTGCTCTGAAATAGTCATTGCTCTGAAATATGTTACATAGTAAATTATAATTCTTTAATACATAATAAAGTTTTCTTAAAAATATTAATAATTGGTTGTGTTTCTTAAATACGTTCTAGTAATGGGCTAAGGTCAGTTATGTTAAAATAGCCCAAAAATTAACTTGCAGGCAATGAGGAGTTCTTGTTTGTACACAAGAAGCTATTAATATTTAAAAGAGGAAAAAAGACCTCATTTATTTTACACATCTATACCATGAACTAATCTAAATGTTTTAATATCATTATATTAGTTAATCTTAGTGATTTTTTGAATTAATATTTACTTTTAATTATAATTTGTTTAGTTACCATTAAGGTTTGATTTTCAGTGAATTTGTTAACAGATGCTAATTAAAGTAGCTTAGTAAATCAACTGTGGGATTTAAACTCTTCCAAAGATAGGACACTTACAGGTTAATACAAAAACCTAGTTCAAACTTTCTCCATTAAGCCTTTATCAAAAGGTCTTCAGAAATAGGACATTTTCATTTTACCCCTATCTTTCCATTGTACCCTTTGTTCAAGAAGGTTTCCTAAAGAAAAAGGGAAAGATTCATGGGCCTGGTTATTCCACAGACAGATTTCATACTTACACCTGTAGTTAACATTTTTCTCTACCTACTCATATAATTGCCAGTTGAAAAAGTAAAACAACAAATGAAGGGTCAGCTAGGAAAGAGAGGGACAGATTTCAATTTTGAATTCAAATTTGGTTAAGCAGAGAACACGTAGGGGAAAAAAAAATCCAATTGGATTTAATACACATAAAAGATTGGATTTAGATAGACCTGAAGGTTTTCTATTTAAAACAAGCAGAAAAAAAAAAAAAAAAATACAGGATCTGTTAATACTTTACATCTTTGTTAATGACTTGTTTTTAATCATAAAGTTTGTTACCACATACCAAAAAGAAAAGCATTTTAAGAAAAATTGTTTTACCAGAATTCTGAAGAAAAAAAAAAAACCTTAGAATTCTATGTGGCCACATAACGTTTGAATAGTCAAAAGTTTACACTGTAAATAAAAGCAGGAACAATATACGGATTCTAGTAGCTTTAATGAAGCCAATATTTTGGATGCCACGGCAAAGATAAAGAGCATTGCAGAAAAGGAAAGGCAAGGTTTGGAGATTTTCAAGATGAGTTTCATATTTTTAAAACACTTAACTGATTTTGTCAATTTCCAGAAGCAGTTATAGTTTTACTACAGGTTTTGACTTTTTCATCAGACTTGTGAATGATATCACAATCAGGGTATATATACTGAATTATCTTCTCAGCCTAGGTACAACAATAAATGAATTGGGCATTTTGTTACTTGGTATGAGAATTGTCATCAATCCCTGATCTTGCTTTGACACCTGATTTGAGCTCAATGAATACGCTCTTAGTCATAAGATTATCTTGGCACTGAGTCAGAAACAGAAGTAGAAGCAGGGATGTCAGGAATAGTGAAAGCAATGAGTTCTACAGGAAGAACAGAACTTCTTTCCATCTCTCCACACTCAGGTGACATCTTTCTTTCAATATCTTTTTTCTTCAGAGTTGACTTTGACACGCCCAGGTTTGGGGAAGTTATGCTCTTGTTTCAAAGCTACCAAATATAATTATATAGTGTTTCGTCATTCAAAAAGACTGTAAACCTACAAGTTCTTAGCAAAATGTATCAGAAATACAAAAGCTCTGTCTTCACATATAGCACATTGTAATATAAGTAATAGAGTACCTTACATTATCAAGAGAACAATCTCCCAATTGTTATAATTGAATCAAAATAAAGGATTCATGTTTGTTTTTATCTAAGTCAATGGCACATTCTTCTTAATACAGTTTGTTTGGTTTTGATACAACTTAATACATTGCAAACTCATCAATTCATTGTACTACTCATCTTATTGGTAAGTAGATAGACTAAATATACTAAACAAACATTTAATTAGGCATGCTGAGTCTTTCTGTTACTGGGTGTTGAAGAAGAAAGGCTTTTTTTTTTACTGACATTCATTGCGTTTTAAAGTTTAATGGTACTATAGGAGTTAGTTTGGGTCGAACTGTAAATTTATTATGATGCCTTTGGGCTGTATATCTTTGAAATCCACCACAAGAATTATTTTCTATTAGGATTTTTAATGTAAAAATTCATCTATGTAAGTGCAATAGAAAAAAATACATTTTCTCAATAATATGTATTATCAGGAGTAAAAATTATCAAAATTAAAGAAGATGGCCATAACATGTTGCCTCTTCACAACTACCAACCCCTATTATACACTTGATTTCTCCATATAAAAAAAAGTCCCTTCAATTCAGATTCCCTATAAGCGAACTAAAGATGATAATATTTGTTTATTATTATTACTACTATCATCAAACATTTTAATTTCAGGATGATGTTTTAAAAGTAAAACAGGATGTTTTACTTTTGGATATCTTAAACTGGACCTTCTCTTATATTTCACCTTAAATATCTCACTTTTCCTACAGACTTAGATAAATTTAAAAGGTCTTGTCTAATTAATGAAGTTACTAAAATTGTTTTTACCTGTAAAATTTGTTCTATAAATAGAAAAATGGAAAAATAAGTGCTTGCTTTTTATTAGACTTAGGTTGCATACTTATATGAAGAAATTAGTTCCTATACTCTGAAGACTTAAAATAAATCACAATGTCACTGAGACGTATCCCCTATGATTTAAATAACAAAATGAAACAAATTGGAAGATAACATAACTTTTAAATTCAGAAATATTAATTACAGTGTTACTTTTTACATGTGAATATTCCAAAAGTGAAGACTCATAATATAATCCAGCTTCTCTTGGATGGTGGCTAGACAGAAGCAAGAAAAATAAATGCATAAAACAGAAATTGTTATACATGTAATAAAAAATGTGTAATTTACATAGAAGTAAAATTCAGCATATATAAACTATATACATGTATATACAATGTATATACATATATAATAGTACTATATATATATACACACAAACACACACACACACGATGGCCCAATTACACGTGTGTTATTGCTCCTATTACTTTTAAAAGGCCTATAGTATATTAAACAGAACATAGTATATTGAAGAGAATATGGTGATTTTAGTGATACTTATTTGTGTTCCATTCACCTGAATATCCACAATTGAAAATTTTGAGCTAAGTTATAAATGTCTAAGTTCAAATGAAACTAGCTCAAATCACTTAAGATGGAGTGTCCATTGGTTACCATTTCCTTTCACATTATCTTGACTTGTTATAGTCGTATTTCTCAAATTTTGTGTAGCGTTTCATTAATGCTTCCTTTGTCATAGCCATTTCACAAAAGTGTAACATTTATTGGCCTAGACAACGTAATTGCAAAAGGACAGGACTGCACGAATAATGAATTTACACTAAGTGAATCAAAATAATGTGTTGCGATAAAGTTCTTTTGTTCTGTAATTGCATTATAAATTTTCATAATCCTAAACATATTATTTTCAAATATCGAGGGTTTACAGTAATACTGCCAGGTTTAAAAAGAAATCTTCAAGCTCAGTCATTAAATTTTCCTTTCGATTCTCTCTCTCTAAACTTCGTTAAAATTATAGTGTTCATCATCCTTATTTTTAAGTATTTGCAATTAGATAAAATAATATAGCATTCTAAATAAAAATATAAAAACATCTACATAAATAATACCACATATGATGTATAACATGATGTTAAAACTGTTATTGAATTACACTAATAGTTAATTTCCAATTATTTCTCACTAATCCTCTTATAGTTTAAGAGATATTATATTTTTATTATTCCTAAATATTATTACTATACTTAGTAATAAAAATAGCAATGAATAATAGCAAATATCTGTCAGAACTGGGTCTGCTTCAGTCAAGTTAGTCATCACAATGAAGTGAATTAGTACTCTTTTTCTTAAAAATAAATATTTTACTGCAGCAAAAACATAAAACATATTATAATCATAGTACCTACATTAATATCCATCGTGTTTAATGAAAACAGATCTGGTATTATAAATTGAAGCTAACTTAGGTAATGTTAATGCACAGCAAAAATAAATGTCCTAATCAAGGGGTAGAAAATTCCATAAAAGCAAAAAACTATTCCCTTAAATACAAAATTTCATTCTCGTATAAATTTATTTTTACTAAATAAATAAATGTATTTCTCATTCAAGGGTGAGATTACCAACTATATTTAAGACCAAACAGTCTTACTTTCTGTATTTTATAAGTAAATTATAAACATTATAATTATCAAGTTATATTATGATTTGATATTGTTTATGGACACTCATTTTTCAAATGCTGAAAGCACCAGGGTCTTTTGAGAGTGTACTTTAGCCTGATTTGTATAATATGCTGTGTTATGAATATGTGCATGGTCATTAAAGAAATGAGGACTATTATCTGAAGCATCTAGCTTTGCACTTTTAAGTTTTTACTATGCATATGCTTTCTATTATTCCCCAAACCATTTGATTAGGAGGAACAGAAGTATGATAAAATGCTAGTTCAGAGACTCTATAAATTGGGCTTTAAAACACTTAAAGTGTAATATTGGTTTTATGTACCTTAAAAAAAAAGAGACAGATAATTAGAAAGAATAAAGGAGGTGGGATAACTAGAAGAAAGGTGATTTGTGGGAACGTAAACAAGAAAGCAAGAAAGAAAAGGAGAAGATAAAACAAAAAAGAAGAAAGGCACCTATTTAATAGTGGGCCTGAGTCTTCTGCATAAGAGCTTCACTTCAATATTACACAGAGAGATAAAGTGGATGATGTTCATGGGCTTCTTCCTTCTAAAATAATTCCAAAATATATTCAAATAATTGAGAATAAAAGTTTGTCAAGTGCTCCAAAACTGCAATTTTATATGGATATACTTGTTTTTTTTTTATTTTTATGCATACCTAGATAAATATAAATATACTCTTGTAGACATTCATGGGGCTTTCATTTTGTTACCACAATGGCTTCGTGCTATGGTAGTCACACACCTTCAGAAACTGCTAGACTCAGTCTCTTTTTGTGGAAAAAAAAATGTGATATAAGGCATCAGTGACTTGGAATGAATTACATTCAACGCGTAATGATAATTCCTACTATGGGCACTTTGAGGAAACACTAGCGGAGATCACTGGCCTCACTGCACAGTTCTGCAGGGCCTGGGTCTGCGGCTCTCTGGAGCTCTGCTGCCCTCTAATGGCCTACTTAGATAAGTGCCTCATAGGTCTGTTTTCTTAAGTTTCCTCCACCAATTTGATACCGGCGCCGTATAAATCCAGTATTCTTTGGTTTCGCTCACATATAAATGGATCTAAACTTGGCTTGTTGTCAGGTTAATTTTTCAACATAATTTTAATGTCATAGGACCAAAATCTCATTCACCATCCTCTGACTTAGTTCAAACGTTATTGGGGCCAGCTGCTGTAAGTGTTTCGAAAATAGTAGTCAAATGTAAGTGACAGCTTTCACAGGATTCTGGCCATATAATTGGCTCCAAGGCCAAGGCCTTTGATATTTACTGGGCTGTATGGGTGTATGTGGAAGCGTGTGGGTGTATTAGGGTGTGCATGTAATTGGACTACATATTTTAAAAACAATAGCAATTTTACTCTCCGATTTCTTTATGTCATCTATTATCTTAAGATGTACGGATCCTTGATTACGCTCTACTAATTAATCCTGTACTTCTCAGTGATCTAGTTATTTTATTTTCTCCCCCTTGCATCTTGCCTAGGAAACAGTGCATCATTGGTTACTAAAATCGAAATTCTTAAGTCAAGAAAAAAAAATAAACTGTAAGTCAGATTTTAAGTCTCAATTGTATCCTGGTTTGGAATAGAGATGGTGGGATATAAGATTTATCAACATCACAGTGCATCAAACCCGTTAATAAATTACTTTCTGTGTAACAAGTAAAAGAAATCATTTTTTTAAATGGGAGCACGAAAGGCATGGCATAGCTGGAGTTTCAGATTCAAGCTTTGTATCCTCTATATATAATGTATTATGTTTTTCAAAAACTTTTTATTAGGAAAGCTATACCAGACGCATAATCACTATACAATGATTAAACATTACCTTTACAATTTATAATCACTGAAATTACAGAATAAATATATGCACATTTCTTTTGAATCTTTGTGTGTGAGAGAGAAAACATTAAAAGTGCTTCCTACAAAGCTGTTAGTGATATATACCCAGTTGCTTTCTTTTTAATATTATATATATATATATATATATAAGAAAGTGCAGATGTTCTCCAAAAAATCTTGGCATCAGGATGAAGTGTCACAAAGAGGGTGCTCATCCCTAGGCGCGTGTCTTCGGCTGTTAAACCACCAGGCCTCCATTTCAGTAGAATCCAGCCTAGAATGTGATTTTCCCAGGGTGATAGGAGAGATGCTGTGAGCTGTACACTAGCAGTGAAGGGTAGTGGAACTATGGAGAGGAGAAAAATGGATCAAACCCGAACTAAGCAGATTGGATTGAATGGGAATGGTATGGAGTGTGTGTGTGTGTGTGTGTGTGTGTGTGTGTGTGTGTGTGTTTGTGTGTGTGGGGGATGGGGGGGTGGGTGTACCTGCACCAGCAGGAAGAAACTGCAGGTTTAGGGCACGTTCTGCAGATGGATATGTGTATGAGAGACAAGATAGTGAGTGAGAACATTCGAGCAAGACCCGCCCCCTCCCTCCCCGTCTTGCAGTTTCCAGGCATGCAGCAAACTGCATTGTTAATACATGTACAGAATCTGTGCCATGATGAGAAGAAAGAAAGCCACAAATGACAAATGTCAACTTGTTTCCCCCCTCCCTTTAAAACAAAACTACAACTAAAAAAAAAAAAAATAGTTACTGAAAATAAAAAGACACACTGAATTTTACTTAATTAGGATCCATACAATGATTCCCAGTATACCTTATACATGGCACAGTCAAAGTCTCAAGTTTCAGTATAAAAAAATAATGATAACATTTGCTGGCAAAAGTCTGCGAAGGCACTTCATTGATTAATGATCTGAGTATGGCCCTTCCTCCAAATCACATCTGAGAGGGGAGAGCATACATCTGTATTCTCTAGTCATCATGCGGTTTCAGTTTTGTTCAGGGTAGGGAAGATCTTGAGGATGGAGTTATTGGGACAAGTGTAAAGGGAGCAAGGGATTTATTTCTTTTATTTTCCTTTTCTTTTGAAAAAAAAAAAAAAAGCACTAATATATTTTCTTCTCTCTGTTAGAACCTATATGTTGTCTTCTCCAGGACTTCGAGGTAATCCGGCTTGGTTTGAAGTTTGGCCCTTAACTCGAGGTAATCACTTTTTTGGGTTTGGTGGTCTGTGAAGCCCTTTCCAGCCGAGAAGAGAAGGGTTTCTTTGAGCCTGGCGTCCTGCTGTAAGTCTGGGTATTGCATGCCAGGAGGGTGCACGTGCAGTTCCTTTAATTTGGGCACTGTTCCATAGAGACAGTCCACAAATCCCACTGTGCAGGGGGCAGGCTGTGGCCTCTCTCGGTCTAGTAGCATACTGCCACCACCACATCCTCCCCCGGGAGGAAACAGCACCACCCCACCATTTTTCTCATGGTGGCGGAACCCTGCCAAGTCTCTCCCAGTTCCCCCAACTACTCCTGAAACCCCACCAACTGCTGGGTGGTGAGGGTGAGGGTGATGGTGATTCACCGTCACTATGGTGTTAAGCTGGGAGCTGGACACTGCCAGGGCCCACTCCTTCTCTTTTTCCAGCAAGGTCCGGTAGTTACTATGGTTCTCCTTGGGTGTCTCAGCAAACTGCTCACTTCCTAGGAGAGCCTCACCCATTCCCGGTGGTTGTGTCCCTGGACCCCCACGTTCTGCACTCCCTGCTTCTTGGGCTGATGAAACAGCCTCCTCCTCCTCCTCACGAGGCTTGTAGATGGGGTTGTTGCACATTTGGGTAACTGGATGGGGGATGTACTCATACACATGACCCACAGGAGGGGCCTTCTCTGGAGAGGAAAGAGTTGGTCGACCTCCACCCCCACTTCCACCACCACCACCTCCACCATCCTCAAACAGCCGGTGGCATTGCATTTGGATGCCAGTAAGGTCCACACCTTCCTGCCGCTTGCTTCTGAAGGGCAGCTTCTTTCGACGCCTTCGGAGCACGTAGGCAAAGAGGCCTGCAGCAACAAAGACTGCTGAGAAAAACAGAACCAGAAGGCTGAGAATTAACACAGAAAGTGGCACAGGGCCCCCAGGAGGAGAAAACTCATAAGGTGATGCACTGGTTGGTGCCCCAATAAGGTGGGAATCTCCAGGCTGTGCTGGGGATGCTCCAGCTGGTGCAACGTGCAGCATCTCTGGGCAAAGAACTTCCAGCTCAATAGTGCGCACATCACGGTGAGTGAGATTCTCAGGGCTCCTGCAAAGCACATCACCAACCACACTGACTGAGCTGATGGTTTCGATCCACTGTTTAAAGGGGACCAGGTCACAAGTGCAGTCCCAAGGATTCTCATTGAGGTCTATCTGGACAATGGCGTTCAAGTGTTCCAGGACACCAGCCACGGGAAGATAGAGGAAGTAGTTCTTCCTCAGGTTGAGCCGGGCCAGGGATGTGCCTGCGAAGGCGTCCGTTGGCAGGGTCCTCAGCAAGTTATTATTGAGGAATAGCAGCTTCAAGTTGGGCATGAGGCTGAAGGCTGCAGGCTGGATTTCCCGGATGACATTGAACTCAAAGTACAAGTAGTGCAAACTCTGTAGGCCTCGGAACATGCCTGGTGTCAGCTTCTCTATATCGTTGCCATTAAGAAAGAGGCTCTTTAAGTTGGGCAAGTTGATAAAGGCCCCGTCTTGGACATAGGAAATGCGATTGTTCCCCAGATGCAAGAGATCCAAGGAAGAAAAATTCCAAAAATCAGAGCGGTATATTTTCTGAATCAGATTGCTACTCAGATACAGTTTCTTGGCATTCAAGGGCCTTGGAAGAAGTTCAGAAATGTTATTAAATCCTCGCTCTTTGCAGTTGACAGTCAAACCAAGGTCATTGATGTGCAAATTACAGGTACACCCAGTGGGGCATATAATGGGGATTGGTGGTCTGGTCTGATAAGGAGCAATGGGAGGCTGGTTTGGACCAGGATATAAAGCTTGGGAGGTGGAGGGTGGCCTTGGTGTTCGAGGCTGTTTGGTGGGCTTAGGCTGTTTATTTGAGGACTTGTATTCAACAGAAGAAGCAGTAAAATGGACAGAGGATAGCATTGAGGAAGGCTTAGTTGGCCATGCATTCTCCTTACTTGATGACAAATGTGGAATTCCCAAACTAGCCTCTACCTCAGAGTCAGACAACAAAGGACAGAGTTCTGTCTTCTTGATTTCTCGTAGGTCCTTTCCATGGAAATGGAAAGGGGTCTCACAGGTAATGTCTCCCACCAGGGCAGTATAAGGAATGCGTTCCAGCCAACTCTTCAGTTGTACAATTTCACATGTACAGTTCCAGGGGTTTTCTTCCAGCTGGAGTTCCATCAGGCTTCTGCCAATGTGATCTAGCATTCCTCGGTAAAAAAGAACCTTTAACCTATTTCCACGTAGGTCCAAATGGGTTAAAGAGACAGCCTTAAATAAATTGGTCGGAAGCATGGGGATGAGATTGTCGTTTAAAATCAGAACCCTCAATTTACTTAGGTTCCGAAATGCCCCACTCTCAATACGTTTAATGACATTGTAATCTGCCTGCAGATATTCTAGACTTTCTAAGCCAAGGAAGGTGTCATTTCTGAAGACATCTAGTTTGTTTTCATGTAGATATAGTCTCTTTAAAATCTTAAGACCATTGAAAGCTCCAGTCTGAATGTCCTGCAATGCATTGTTCCCAAGATTAATAGACACAGCATTATTCAAATGAAGAAAACTGTTGGTGTATAATTTCCTCATAGAATTCCTCTGCAGATACAGTTTAAAAGGTCTTGACCAGAACTCGGCAATCTGACTAATATTTGTAAATCCTTTACTGTCACAATGTATATGAAAGAGGCTTTCTTTAACTTCACAGTAGCATGGATCAAAACAGGGCTCATCTATTTCCTCTGAGTCCTCTATTAGGGGAATCGGGGTAGTCCATCCTAGAGCAATTGTGCTTAGAAGAATTATCCACAACATCCTTCCTCTGTGAAGCATCTCAGCTATGGAATGTTTCATCGTTCGTGGTTGATTACAAAACTGCAACAGAAATAAAAATGCAGATTTTTAGCTTTTAGTCATATGTACTATTTTAATTGACTCCTACATGTGGGGCATTTTAAGAGCTATATAAAAACTTCAGCAATTGTTGAAGTGACACTCAAAATGAGCTAGCAACACACTTAACGTTTAGAGTGTGTCCTATATTTTAAACTTAGGAAACTCTGAAATATTGAACCATGCAGTGACATTTTCCTGAACAAAGCCATACTTGGTAAACGGCATATCGCATGAACAAAAGCAGACTGCATTGCCTCTGTATAACAAACAACAGAACTGGTACATCGTACTTCCTTTTAGGCATAGGCAGATTCAGTAATAATAGCAATAATGTGTCCATTACACCTGTTTGCCTGTTAAAACTTATGTTGACATCAAAGATACTCATAATAAATCTGATTGGAACTCTGATGGGAAAAATATGTTCTTTGAATTATAGGTTTTGACTATTAAAAATACATGACATACTCCAAAATTATTATATTGATTAGTATGATAAAGTGTGAGCCTGTTGCTCAATATCGGATGTTGAGATTTGTAAAATGATCAGCAACTCAGGAAAACTTAAGATTTATTTTTATGAAATGATCATAACATGCTTTATAACAGTGTATAGTCAGTATGTACACTATATGTCCACATCCTTTGGCCCAAGAATAGAATACTGTCATCTTCTTTAATTTAATAAGTAATTTTTATATATTTGTATCATTTAACTATTTAAAGCATGTAGGAGTCATTAGCCCTTCTAAAAAACATGCCCATGCAATTGTCAGAGCTAAAGATAGGGACAACTAGAGGATGCTGAGTCTGAAAGTGTCTGAATTAAAACATTTGCAGAGCTTAGTTTGGAATGTGTATCTGTGCCTTCAAGATCAACTGAGGAATTCTTTAAAAAGCTGGAAGAGCAGATGACTGGTTAGAGGGGAGGTGGGTAGTTAAAGTCAAGAGAGAGTGGAAACCTCTGTTCGTACCTGCTGATAAATGATCTATCACATGAAATAAATTTCAAAAAAGATATTCTTTTCCAATCAGAAGAAACAAATGCGGTGCACTATTCTGATAACATAAAGTCTTCCTCTATGCATCGCTTTCCTTGCCTAATAACATCAGTATATGAAAATGTTTACATAAATAAATGATAATAATGCAGTTTTATTACATTCTCCTTCCTGAGTCACTAAAATATTCATCAAAATTGAATAGCTGATTTTAATCAATAAAAATAAACCAAAGTTTCTAGCATATATTTTCCTCACAGCACACAGAAAGATATATTTCATCAACCTTCTTCTTAAAACACAGTGATATAATTTATAGGAAAAGTGAAAAAGTAAATCTTCACATTACACTTGCATATAATGTTCAGAGCTGTAAAGAAAGGAGATACCGTGAGAAAGCAAAGAGAAATCTGCCTCAGACATGCAATACTGAAAAATTAAAAACAATTAAATGAAAAAGAGGGAGAGAGAAAACGCAGAAAAGCCTACATTGCAGTATCAATTAGTCTTCCATCTCCCTTATGAAATATTAAAATCTACTTAAGTTCTTCCTTCTTCACTATCTTAAATATTTTTATTGTTTTTCAGGTCCCTGTGGTTTAGGCAAAAAAGGCTCCAGATGTCTTGGACTTACCTATTTTGCCAGAGTTTTTTGGTTTTTTTTTTTTTTTCTTTTCTTGTAATTTATTTATTTATTTATTAGCATGGAACCGTGAACCGTGAAAAGAAAAAGAAAAAAAAAAGCTTGAGTTTAAGGATTCTCTCTCTTTCCCTCCCACTCCCTTTGCTTTGCTGAAGCTGAAGCAAAAGGGGATAAAAGGGGGTTGGGCGGGGGGACTAAGAGGAAAAAAAAAAAGAGCAGCAAGCTTAAGACGTGCTGGGAATGCAATAGGCTCTTCAATGGGCTTCTTTAGGATGCAGAACTGCCGCTTGGCACACTCAATAGAGGAGGGAGGAGAAGGGGCTGCAGCAGGCTTCCAGCTCTGCTGCCCCTGCCGCTGCCGCCGCGGTGGCTGCTCTCTCTGGGTACCCACAGCACATCATGGGCACTGGGAGGAAGGGCGGGAGGGAGGCAGGGAGGAAGGAAGGCTCAATCACAGTGCAGAATCTCAGACTTCCCTTGCTCCGGCTTTAAAAATATATATATGTGCTATAACCCTGAACCTGGTATTCCACGTCATGAAAATGAGCTCCAAAGGGAACGCGCTTAGCATAGGTTCGGGAGCGAGCGCTAGGAAGCCCTGACTATACAGTTGTGAGTGAGTGAGTGTGTGTGTGTGTAGGGAAAATAAGTAGAGGGATAGAGAAAACAAATTGGCAAAATAAGAAACGAGCGAAGTGGGAGGAGACCAACCTATGGGAAACATTTCTATGGTGGGGAAGGTGGAGATGGGGGAGGGGAGCAGGGGAGAGGCATTTTAGGCATTTTCTTTTCTTTCTTTCTTTCTTTCTTTCTTTCTTTCTTTCTTTCTTTCTTTCTTTCTTTCTTTCTTTCTTTCTTTCTTTCTTTCTTTCTTTCTTTCTTTCTTTCTTTCTTTCTTTCTTTCTCTTTCTTTCTTTCTTTTCTCTCTCTCTCTCTTTATTTTTTTAACTCTCAAGGAAACCATCCCCTGGATCATCTGCTCCTCTAGCTTCCAAAGCTCCCCCTCTCTAGTGCAGGTGGTTTGAAAAGTGAGACTGTCCTTCGGAATTATCCTTTTCACAGGACAGCCATTCCCTGAAATGACGGGGATGGGGGGAAAATCCAGGTCCCCAAAGCAGAAAAGCTAAATCTGTCCGATTCTGCCTGGGTGTCCCGAATAAGAGCTCAAACAGCCTGAAAGACTTGGACCGAGTTTCTCCTGCATTTTGCTTCGATCCCGTTGCACCAGGAATTCCTTTGTTGTGCTGTGTAGGTCAAAGCCTTCGATATCCTCTGGATTCAACAAGCCAATTCTCTGGAAGGAGATACAGACCACTTGGGTAACAATGGTACATTTCACATTCTGCCGCCGGAAAAGACCTCGCGGGATTGGGGTGGATTTAAGGATTTGAATGTTTTTGTTCGCTCTTTCTTTTTCTTTCTTATTTTTTAAACTCAAATATTTCTCCGTGAAATTTTCGGGAAGTGAATCCTAGGGAGTGGTGGGAGTGGGGATGGAAGTGATTGAAGGAAGATATTGTATTGTAGAAGGACTACCAGATGATAATTCAGGAACCCTCTCAGAGGAATTTTTTAAGGCTCAGCTGACAGCACTACAGTCCTGCCTGCTGGGAAGGAATGCAGCTTGGTGAGGAAACTGGGGAGAGCCAAGTGTGCAGCAAAGGAGTCTAATTAACAGGACCCATGTGCTGTGGATGCTCCCCATCTGCCCCCACCAGCACACACCAACCCTGTCACCAACTTGCCGAGGGGGAGAAGGGAGGGACTTTTTTGGTTGCAAAAGAACTAAACTGAACCTCAATTGCCCAAGGGCTCAAAGTTACTAGGTAGAGACGGTTTTCCCTTAAAGGACCCTTTACAAAAGCAAATTTTAAAGCAAAGCACAGCTTACATATCAATACCTTACTGCTCTACAACAGGTAAATCACCTAACAATGTGTTCCTTAAAAGTCAGTCAAAGGCAATTTCCATAATATTTTGGATTTAAAATGACCGCGCATGAGTCCACTGGCACACAGTAGCTAATTTTAGAAACATGCCACCGTAGACTAAGTAAGCAGGAGGGCAGAATTTTCTAACATTCTACCCTTAAAATTCCAGACCCACCCTATTGCTCCCATAGGTCTCAGCCAAGAAGTAAACCAATACCGATAGCCTAAGCTCAGAATCAGAGCAATTCCTTCTCCCTCCCCAGCTGCCTGCTCCCGCACCCTCCTCCACCCCATCCCCCGCCCAGCACTTTGGGTATCCAATGTGCAGAGGCGGTGACTATTTATCGGGTCTTATCGGAACCCACCATGTGATGGAATCGATGGGTAACCCTGAGGCTGCCCTGAGCTTCCAGATGACGGTAAATATTGTCTCGGGGATGAAGTCTCTGTTCTTTCTTGAACTAAAACCCCTTAAGTTCTGGACCTGGGCTATGTCCTAAAGGCTATCTCATCTTTTTGCTTTCCTTTAGCTCAGGATAGCGTGTCTAAAGGACAGGGAGGTCTCCAAAAGTTAGGGGTATTGAGCCATGGGGCCCCGGTTTTTTCCGTGTCCTGTTGGGAGCGCCCAGAGCCATTTGTTTGTCCAGAGACAGGACAAGAAGCCCTTTCTCCCCGCTGTGCTCCCTTCCCACTTCCTCCTCCCCACTGCTGGATCTTACAGCTCACTAATCTCTTCAGATCTAAGATTAAATATTTCAATATGGAAGCAAACTATCTTCCCTAGAACAAGTAATTAAAATGCTGCATCATTCATTTTCTGAAGAGCTTTGAGTCGTCTATAGATCCTATTCTAATCTGCTGTCGTCAGGCGAAACGCACAATAGTCTGTTTAGAAATGGAAAATTATTAAAAGCTCAAGCGTTTTTCCTTCTACCGCTTACAACACTAGCGAACAATCCACTGGGGGAGGGGTCCTTCGCTCTGCCGCCTGGCCTATTTGTTGGAGTTACTTACGATGTCTTCACCCAGAAAAGAGGTCCGAGGGTATGTTAGTCTCCGGTACCCCTCCTTCCACCCACGTCCTTACACCTAACTGATCCAATTCAAAACTGCAACAAACCCCTAGCACCTGTGAGCGTACAGAAGACACCGCGGCCAAACTCGATGTGCTCTACCATGCACATCCTACATGCGAGAAATACTGGTTTCAATTAGGCAAAGTAGGAAAGGATGGCGGCGAGTACCTATGGTGCAGAGCGCTCAGGATCTCCGAGGTTTGCTCCGAGGGGCTTCCCAGCGGGAGGGGCAAACTCTCTGGGAAGCTGAATTGTATCCATCATACTGTAGCCTTGTAGCTTCTCCTCTTCTGGCCACCAACTTTCCGAAAGGCTACCAAATCACGCTTGTAATCCGTTTAAATGTTTCCACCTTTGAGATTTGCAGGGAAATGGTCGCTGCATACCAATGGGAGAGCCGGGCGCGCACCTAGCGCTGCGATGTCAGTGACAGGGAGCTCAAGACCACAGCTCCCTATGCCTTCGATGGCAGGCAGGCAGGCAGGCAGGCAGGCAGAGTGAGTGTCCCAGGACTAGGTTCCTTTGATTTAAAATCTCGGTGCTCTCTATCAGTGGAGAGCTTCGTTGTTCCCGAGAGCCTGAGCTCAGTCTCTGGATTTCTCTCTTTCTCTCTTCCTGAAAGGTTGTCTGTCACTCACAATCCCTGCCCGAGGCCTCCTTCCATCCGAAAAGATGGAATTAGCCCTGCTTTTCCAGGGTGTCTTTGCTCTTTGCCCTTTAGGTGGGTGGGAGTGGGGGTGGATGGTGTGTAGATGAGAGAAGAAAAGGGTGGGGAGAGGCGGAAAGGAGGCAGGAAGGGGGCGACTAGATCTCAGATCCCAGCATTGGTCAAACGGCGAAGGTGGGGGGAAAGAAGGAGAGAGGGAGAGAAGATACAAATACACAGTATGGCTGTGCACACCAAATTCCACTTGGATTTGGGAGATCTCAGGCAAAGCACGAAGGTGAAGCGATCCCGTTGGCAGAGAGTGAGTCCCCTGACCGTTCACCATTCAAGCACCCTCACTTCTCGAGCAGGAGAAGGTGAGGGGGAGGGGGGCGGAAGGGGGAGGGGACCGCCGAACGTTTCAGGCCAAGGAGACGCTCGCGGCGGCAGCGGCGGCGGCTTCTTTTAAGACTGACCTGCTTTAAAAGTGCCACTTTAATGGCCTAGGAAATAACTAAAATCGGATTACACGTTACTTACCAACGTCTCCTCCTAAACGGAAGCGCGAGGTCGGGTATAAGGAGTCAATATAGGAAGCGCAGGGCTGGAACCTGAATGCAAATCCATCAGCCGCCCCTAAATCGCGCACCAAGGGAGCGGCGCTCGGGAGCCCCCAGATCAGCCCATCGCCGGAGCTCCGCCAGCGCGTCCCCCCCGCACCCCCGGCCCCTCCTCCGCGCCAACTGTGTAAATCAGCCGCCGCAGTCCTCTCGCCGCGCATCGCAGGCAAAATCCCGGCTTAGGAAGCAAGGAAGCAAGTGATTCTCTCTCTCTCTCTCTCTCTCTCTCTCTCTCTCTCTCTCTCTCTCTCTCTCTCTCTCTCTCTCTCTCCCCCCCCCCCCGGCCCCGTTCGCTCGCTCGATCTGTGCCCCTCTCCCTCTCCCCCATTATCGGTCACAACCTGGCAGCTCTTCAAGAGACACCCTGTGAAATTGAGTGTAGGGAAGTCAGCATTCTGTATCTGTGGATTGATTTGTAACTTGTATTTGCAAATGAGAGAGATGCCTGTTTGGAAAATTACAGCCCAAAAGGTGGGGGGGTGATCAAATTAAGAACATCTGAGCTGTATTGGTGGGCGGTATCGCTAAACGCCTCCGGGGAGCGGTTTCCAAGTGATTTGCAGTAATCCCCCACCTTCATGATACATGGGTGACGATTTGAAAGTACACATATTTTCTCATCTGTTTACATTTGCCAGGGGTGGGGGGGGGGGGGAATAAAACTGTAGGGCACCGGGAGTTGGGAGGGGCGCATTTTCCGGAGAGATGCTGGATATCATTTCGTGAAAAAATTAGGTACGGACACTGAAACAATTATTACACGTATGTGAAAGTGTTATTACAACATTATAGAGGCGACCATTACCCCCACTGCAGTCATACTAATGCAGTCGTTTAATGCTCCATTCAATCTGCAGTGTAAACCAACGCAATTCTTTTTAATAGATCCCTTTCATCAGCGACTGTGTTGGAAAGAGGGCAGCCTTCCACTAACTCCCAAAGTGAATAGAAGGTAGCCTGGGGAATCATCTCTGTATCTCTTGCCATTTCTTCCTGAAGTGAATGCAATACATTCTCCAAGGCAAGCAAAGTTATTTAGCTATTATAATTGCAGAGGTAGAATGATCTTGACCCTATTTTTAAAATCATTCGAAGAACTCCAACTCACCCTTTGCAAATAAACAGTACTCTCTTTTAATTTATGTATAAAATCCTTAGACAGGCCTGGATATATGTTTTACATCTTTATTTAGTGAATTTGTATGTACTATAATTTATACCATCATTAGTTCATATTATGGACATATAATACCACAAGTTAGTGTCCATATTACCTACATTAAAAGATAGGAAAGGATGGAGTTGGTCATAGAGACAGCCAGGGGCCTGTGGAATATTTTGGGATATATATACACAAACACACACACTAAATTTAGTATGGCAACTGTGTTGGTTCTGCATAAAGCGAATTTAGATTTCACATATATATATATATATATATATATATATATATATATATATATATATGTATGTGTATATATCATACTTATATTGTTTCCATTTGTTCTTTAAAATACTGAGCATTCTTGAAGATTATTAAGATTAGTAAAGTATCTACAGGGACCTAGAAAGTAATAAAAAGCACCATATATTAAAATGGATTCTTTTTAAATAAAGCATTTCAGATTCACTGGCATGAGTTCCAAACCTCTTTCCGGTATTTTCTAGGATAATAAATTCTTCCATGTGAATTTTACATACAGGAAGACATAGATGTACAAGAAACCTTTGTCATAGGTGTTTTACCCACTGGGTCTCCAAGTTGGCCTTCAAAGAGGTATATCCAGGCAGGGTTGCCAAGGGAGTACATCCCCATAAAGAATCAGTCAGATTTAGGAAAAACCAAACTGCATCAGTAGTTTGATGTGTCACAGAGATATTTTTGGCCTTTTCAGGTGGTTGCCCAATTTGAGGAGAATCACTCCTGGGTACACCATATTTTATGTGGGCAAGTGTGCAATCACACACATCCCCTTTGAGCCCCAGGGCTGGAGGATATTAGAGTAATCCTGAAAGACATTAGGCAACATAACTCCTAAAGTTACTAGATCTCTTTAACTTTTTGGAACTATTTTCGAGGTTATTTTGATAAGAGAGCTATGAATATATTAATTTGTTTACTCTGAGCAGATGTTAGTATGGCCTGAGGGTACTGGGGAGCTGCAGAAGATTGAATAGCTAGAATGGGTTGTTAGTGTTAAACATGAGTACTCCCCATACAAATATTACAGGCCAGATAAAAATATTGTAGAGTAAGTGATTATGATGGATATTTGATTTTATGTTGTGAGGTTTTAGTGCTTTCCACACAGTCATTTACATGTCCCTACTTTTATTTTAACCAAACATCGTTTACATTGTGAAAAAGAAGAACTCTCATTTAAAAAAAGATGTTCTTTATTGATGATGCACAATGGATAAAAGAAAAACATTAAAATAATTTATAGGATGTAATTTTTAGTTCAACAAATATTATGTTTACATTGCTGATTTGTTTTTAAATTATAAACATTACAATATTTCATAGTTTTTTAATCTATTCTGTCATTTTTCAGAGGGGGACAATGATATCAAAATAACTAAGATAGACTTTATTTTTCGGTCTAGCACATATTTTGCTCATTCTGATAGTTTAAATAAAATAAATACATGTTTTAAAAGATTTACTACTAATTAAACTAGGGTTAGAGAACTGTTTGTTGTATAATGAAGTAGGCACTCAAGAAAGTTCCAAACTCTAAATGTAGTTGTAGTAATCTATGATTATGTACAACATACTTAGGTCATTTACGTATTTGGTTTGTCTGTTTTTAAGCATTGTAAAAACATTTGTGAAGCACTGTAAAAACATTTGGTAAAAAAAAAAAAATATTTTTTTTCTCTTTGTTCATTTCAAATGCTGTTTAGGTCAACAAATTACATGTTTGATAACCATCAAAACCTAACTGCATTGCCATTTGCTTAACTTTTGATATACCACTGTTGAAACAATTGAAAATATAGTTACACACAATTTTATAAGTGGGAACATAGGCTGTAGAAGTTAAACAAATAAAAATATGATAAAACATGAATTAATAATTTTACTTTTGCTGTGTGTTTATTTCTGTTGATCTTTCTGCATCTCCATAGGAGAAACACTTTTGAAACATTTTATGTCATAGAAAAAATTCCAAACCAATTGATAATTTTTTAATAGCATCTTATAAAACTTAGTGAATCAGCATGGATTTAACAAGCTATAAGTATGAAGAAGCTGCAAGATATTCAATTAAACGTTGCTCTTTTCTATCCTGTTTCACTAAAACATTTTAAAGCACTTTCTAGGCATCTACTAAATGAAACTTCAGCTTCTTTTGAAGTAAGCAAGTGTTTTAATCTCAAAGGTTATGTGAGCTATTTGGAGACAATCAGATTTAAACTACTCAGCATGGACAAATGTTTATTTATAGGCTGGATTAGGCACAAAGTTATTGTCTCCTTTTAAATATATTTTTCAACATTATTTGGAACTAATAAATTATAGATGTTAAGATTAAAATTACTGAGGGGGAAAAAGTTTTAAAAGACTAAGATGAAGAGAAAAAAATCAAATGTATAAGTTGAAGTAAATTGATTATTGAATAACGCATCAGGAAATAAATGTAGGTGTTATACGTAATGGAAAAAGGTAAATCAGATAAGATTTAATGGTAGAAAAATATTTTTAAACATATTATGAGGGAATAAAATAATAATTTTATAGAACCATAAAATCTCAAGGTTAAGAGGGACTTGGAAGGTAATCTAATTTGACCAATTATGTGATATTAGAATCTACTTCACTATCCCCCAGCAAGTTGTTATCAAGGTTATGGACATTTTTTAAATAAACTTTTATTTTTAGTTCCAGGGTACACAGGAAGGGTGTGCAGGTTTGTTTCATAGGTATTGGAGCTTAGTGCATTTCAGAGCAGGCCATTTTATTTTTGGACAAATCTAACTGATTAAAAAAAAGTTAAACAAATTAAAACTTCTACTTTCCATCAGTTGTTTTTGTTTTACCCCTTGATGACTTGTTTAAAAGTCTAAGGTAGCTAACTTCCTAGTTATTTAAGTATATATTTATGCAAAGAAACTCACCTGCCAGGTAGAAATGCAGAACTAGTTTTCCAGATATGAGTTTGAGCTAGAGAAAGAGTGATTTAACTTGATAAGTAACTGAAGCCGTGAAACTACAGAATATGTTGTAAGCACTGAAGTGACAAAATGTTAGAGAGCATTGTAGTGCTTGAGTTACTTCTGAAACATCCACAATAGTTCCATTAGTCTTCATGGATATCCCTTTGGGAACACATTTGAAGTTCTGTATGTGTCCTTTCAATCTACCAACTTTAAACCAGCTACATCATAGAGGAACAGTACTGGTATCAGCTACAGAGATTAGAGAACCTAAACTATATATGTAAATGTTTACATGTGAAACCAAATTTCTCATGGTTTTTGAATTTTTGAAAGCCATTTGAGAACATAAATATAAAGTGAATATTTTGAAATCAGGCTGATTTCAATATAAAGAGCCTGATGAAAAATGCTTTCAGCACCAAATATGGGAATAGATAAAAGACTTTAATATGATCATGTGCTGGAATTCACAAATAATGGAAATCTTACGTACAGTCATGCATCTTAAGTATAGAACAAGAGTGTAGTGAAACACTGAATATATTTTTTAGTGTCAGCAATTCACAAAGTAACTTATTTAAATTAAAAAAGAAAAAAACCCAAAAAACTAAAGTTTCTTTGAATTTGGCTGCCTCCCTTATATCACTACTAAGGCTTAGGCATCTATAGCTGCTTTTAGCTACTATATTCTATCTAAGTCTCCCTTCACATTTCTACATTGCTAAACAACCAATGTTTAGTGATTTCCACAACTGTAACTCTACCTTTTTTGTACTGAAATTAATTTTTTTCTTATTTGGGCATCTAAGGATAAATGTATTATTCCATATGCATGTCATTTTTTCTTCACTATGTTTGACAAAATACTTTCACCATGAATGGTCTGAATTTGGCACTTCAGTTGGCATGGTTTTTTAAAACATTGCTAAGTAGGAAAACGTTTATTACAAATGTCATTATTTTGCAAATATTTTAAATAATATGAACAATGTGTCTTGGTGAAGGTATCATTCACTGTTTTTTTTTTTTTTTTTTTTCTTGGGGGGGACGGAATCTCGCTCTGTCGCCCAGTCCGGAGTGCAGTGGCCGGATCTCAGCTCACTGCAAGCTCCGCCTCCCAGGTTTACGCCATTCTCCTGCCTCAGCCTCCCGAGTAGCTAGGACTACAGGAACCGCCACGTCGCCCTGCTAGTTTTTTTGTATTTTTTAGTGGAGACGGGGTTTCACCGGGTTAGCCAGGATGGTCTCGATCTCCTGACTTCGTGATCATTCACTAGTTTTTAATGATGGTAAAGCTATCAAATAATGTAGAACCCATGATGTTGCAAATTCACCTCTGCCTCCCGAAAAATCATAAAGTACCTTCTAAAAAGATTTACCAAAAACATAAATAGAAGATAAATATTTGACACTTGTATATTTAAGCACATATTTCATGTTGTGTCCTTAATAATTTCAAAGGAGAATCTGACCTAAAACTAATTTTCTTACTTTTTGTTTCAGTTAGATATTTTTATTCAAAGGGTAGTGATGAAATGTTTGATGTGGTTAAGAAAGTGAAAAAGCAACTGCTGACATCTCCCACTTTCACCTTAAAATATATTATAGTTGATTGTGTGATATTTCAATTGAAGTGTCATGAAAAATAGCCAAAATATGCCTACACATAAACAAGTGATACAAACGTGTGTGTGTTTCTGTATGTGTGTGTGTTAGAAGGATACAAAGTTGGAAATTAATGGACTTCTTATAAATTATTTGTTTGAAATACTTTATTTCTAAAATGGGGAGAATACCTGGTTTCAAAGATTCTATAGTATAAAACAAACAGAGTAGCTATCTACAACATATTAAAAATGAATTATATGTCCTAAATATGTTGTATTGATATTGAATGATAATATTTACTAAGTTAGAAATTTTGGAACACTTGTGTCAGAAAAGATAAGATAATCTTTAGAAACTGACCTTTTTCTGTGGGTTTAAACCAATACCCTGGAAAAATAACTCCTTTCAGTGATATAATAGGTTGACATTAACTCCCCATATGCAAGCGCTCTCTATTATTTACTAAAAGGTAACATGTTTTAAAAACTCTACTACCTTTTAACTGTGATGACAAAATGAACAGGAATCCAGAATATTCAAGTGCTGAATAGTTTTTAACATTCCTTAAAGCTTTGAGCAAGTATTAATCCATGCAGGGACTTTTCATGTACAACTCAGCTCAATAGGATGAATCAATCAAAACACAACACCTGCTGCTCAGTAAGCTGGACTGGCTTCTTTCTACCATGTGGACAGTATAGTGTTCACTTGACAAGGAATTGAGATCCATGCAACTAGTTTAAGAAAAGGGTTGTTGGTGGGATTTTGTTTGTTTGTTTATTTAAAGGATTTACAGTCTTCATCTCATAGAAATCAAGAACTGAAACTAGTACAGCCAGACTTCATGGGGAACATAATAGGATATTAGGTCTTTTCTCTGTCTCTCTTGGGGTCCTCATGGTTGCCTCCCTAACACTTTCCTTAATTTCTTTCTGTTCTTTACAGAGGGAAGAGCGATTCCTAAAAATTTAAGTATGATGCAATTTTCCAGTAACCCTCTACCGACTTCCTATCTGTGTATGTAAAAGCCAAAGTCCTTACACAGGTTCATAAGCCCTATATGATCATTTCACTCAGCCCATATCTGACCTATGCCCTGTCATTTGCTCTTTTGCTCCCACTGTGCCAGCCACATTTTCCACCTTGCTCTTCCTTCAACTTAAGAAGAACATACATATCTCAGGACACTTGAAGCTGCTATGCACTCTGCCCAGAACATCCTTCCACAAATATTAGCTGGCACCTTCACTGTATTTATGTTTCTGTTCAAAGGACACATAGTCATGTAGGCATTCTTGACCATGCTATCCCAAGTAGTAATTCCCTCATTACTCTTGAACTACATAACTTGTTTATTCCTACAGTTTATCTACCTGATAACATATAATTTATTAACTTGTGCTAATCTATCACCTCCTACAACAATAAGTTTTATCACAACAAGGACTTTAATTCATTGTGGTATCATTGCCACCCAAAGCAGTGCCCAGTACATAATAGGAACTACATATGAATGTTTTGGAGGTTGAATTAAATGAATGACTATTACTTCTAATCTCTACTTCCTTTTGCGTCTCTATCTTTTTTTTTTTTTCCTGCTAAGTAGTTCTTTTTTATATTAGCTAGCAGTCAGTTCAGTTATTTCATGACCTTTAATTTACAATGTTCTCTAGCAACTGATAACTTTTCTCTTTTCTGTTAGTTCAAATTCCTGAAAATCTAACTGGACAGGTTAATTTTTTTTCAGTAAGGCCACACAGACCACAAATTTCTGGACAATCTCTGGTTGTATTATTTTCAGTCAGATATATACACTTATCTAATAAAGTTGAGCCACCTCAGAACATGGCTGCAAAGGCATGAGGGCCTGTGGGAAGACATCCAGGCAACATAAATATGTCTAACACATAAAACTGTTGCAGCTTCATCTGCACCAATGTTCTTCACTGTCCCAAGTCCTACTCATAAGTCTGACATAATTCCTCAATTCACTCCATCGATCTTTTACTTCCATGTTTCTTCTTCATCAGATGACTCCTCCAGGCTTCTTGTTGTTCTTGTTATACTTCTTTCATCACAGATATAACTATGCATTTATAGTTCTCCTATGATAAATGAATTCATGTCTCTGCCTTGACCCTAAAGACAACAAAATGACCCCATACTGTCACTTCCCCAAGTCTATCCCAATTAACTTTGGAATGGTAAGCAAGAAATATCATGTGCCTTTACATAGATTCTGTTGTGGACACACCCTAAGGTGACCCCCCAATGGATCATGCCCTTGCTTAATCCCCTGTTGTTTTGTGTGGATGGAACCTGGTACTTCCTTCTACTCAATGTAATATGGCAAAAGGGAAATAATTATACAGAAGTAATTTAACTCCCTAATCAGATGATTCTGAGTGAACCAAAAGAGAGGCTGTTTGGGGTGGTCCTGGCTTAATCAGGTGAAATTCCTTAAAAGAGAGATTGGTAACCTCCTGAAAATGAAGACGCATTTTCTTGATATCCTTGAAGAAGCAAGCAACCATGGGTTCTACAACCGTAGAGAAATAAATACTTCAACAACCTGACTAAATTTGGAAATAAATAATTCCGTCAAGCCTCCGGATAAGAATGCAGCCCAACTGGCCTCTTGATCACAGTCTCATAAGACATTGAGCAGAAGACTCAGCCATGTCTGAACTGCTGACCTGCAGAAGCCACGATTTAATCAATGCATTTTGTTTTAGTCCACTAAATTTTTGGTAATTTGTTATACAGTAATAGAAATCTAATACAGATCCTCATTCTAGTTTATTGAAAGAGACGAACATTAAGTGCCCCCTATTATTTTATTTCTTTAGACCTCATGGTGTGACTTTGTCTTAAACTTTTTCTTTTCTTGAGTTACACATAATAAATTATGGAAACTGAAATAATATCCTTTACTTCCTTAGTATGTTTCTATTTGGGGATTTACTCCTTTACTATATTTTCCCTGTTCTCAGTGTTTTGAGACTAAGTGTAGTCCTTTCAGAAAACAATACGTGACCATAATACTTTTCTTCCTCCCTTAACCACATAATCATCTCTTCTGCCTGCAGCATCAGCTCCTATCATTTTCAGCTCTTGGTTCTGACGAGTATAGCCCCAGTGTCTTTGACTATGAGATTCATATGTTCACTCCTCTCATTAATGTCTCACTTTTTTCTGCTTATACATGTAAATATTTAATTTACTTAATTTTTTCAATAAAGTTATTCTTAATTTTTTAAATATTTACTTAAAAAATGATTAATATTTACTTGATATTTTGAAAAAAATGGGAATATTTACTTAAACAATGATTTTGTAAGGTCAAGATGTTTATGTGTGAAACTTTATCCCTGATTTATCTACATGTTACATCTGAATGTTCATGTAAATTTTATTTGGTTAGACACATCTATATGTGGTCACTGTATATTTGTTTATTATTTATATGTTTCCAAGTGCTATTTATTCTGCTTGCTATCTTGAACTATACATTTGAAGTCTGGACTTTCTAAGAAGTCTATAACTATCCTTCAGCATAGAAGTCATGTAATTTAGGAGTCAGTTATTTAACAAATAGTTTTCAAGTTCCACAGTGCTAAAAGCCAAAGGTATAGAGACATGAAGAATTAACATTCCTTTTAATCTCATCTAAAAACAGAACACCTGTTTTCAGACCTTTAACAAACTCACAAAAAAATTAGAGTATAAATATTTGGTATATACTGTCTGTATTTAAAATAAAAATTTTACTTTTCTTCAGCATATGTCTAGTGGTATGCACTTGAAAAAACAGTATGTTCATTTATTATACAAATGGGAATAAACACTTGAGATGAAATACTGATGAAGGAAACTTCTTCTATGTTTATTCTGCCAGACATTCTCAAAAACTGATTTGAGAACGAAGTGATTAAGAATTTCTGTTTCCCAAGGGGACCTCACAGAGTACATAATCAATCTCTGGTTCACATTTGCCTGAAAAAAAAAAAAAAAAAAAAAAAGCACTCTATATAAGATTCTCATTAAATTATTTTAAAGTGAATTTTTTATTTTTAAAAAGTGAAATTCAAAATCATGATGCAGTGATAGAAGTCGGAATCAGGGCAGGGGTGGGGTTCACTCACCTGCAGGGAATGAAGCAATATTTAATGATTATATTTCTAAATGCATACCGCCGTAGACAAGCCATAAAATGTTCTATTCAGTTAATTAAGCTTATATCTCATCCAGGTATACCAAATTATTTTCTTTAAGGGAAAGAAGCTTACGGAGATTAATAGTGGGAAATTAATTGAAAGAGCTTTTTTTTTTTTTTTTGGAATATTAAAGTCATATGAACACCTGATCACATGAAGTATAGCTGAAACTGCTTTTCCTTGTTATCATACTGAAGTCAGTGTAATGCATTGATAAGAAGCAGACTGAACATTTCCAGACGTAAAGTTCATAATTTTTCAAAGTAGCAGAGCATGTTTAACACACTTGGATTGCGTTAGTTCAGAGGGATAGATTTCTCTTTTGGAAAGCTGCCTTTGAGTTAAATACACAAATCCTGAAACTTCTGAAAGCAGTCAGTGTTAATTATCTTCCTTTGAGATGAGTCACCGACAAGCAGAAAATTTGCCATCTCGTGGTGTTTGTACATACGTGAAATCTATTTTTTTATTTTATTTTATTGTGAAGTACGAAAGACAAAGAATATTCATAGGCAATGAAATGAGATCTTCCTGCAATTTTCTCTTTTTTTAATCCACAGGAATGTGTAAATAAAACCGTTTGATTATTTAACAAGAGAAAAAACCATTTGGTTATTTAACAGAATTTTCTGACATCCTTGTTCCACCCAGTTGTTATAAACTTGCTGCAGCTGCTTCTTAACGCCTCCAGATGGCGCGCTGGTGCCCGTTCTCGCCTCCCAGCGACCAGCCAGTTGCCAGCTGCTGGGGAGAATGAGCCTGGAGCCGCAGGGCTTAATCCCGCGCGGCTCCGAGATGGGTTTCTGGACTCGCGAAGCAGCTGCAACAAGGCATCACTCACTGTACAAGTATTTCCATTTCTGAGAGCAAAAGGAAGAACTTAAGCGGGCGGCACTTGGATTGTAAATTGCTTTGTAGTATTTAAAGGCAGAATGGATCCTGGGCAACCGAGCTGGTACGTGCAACAGAAACTACTCAATGGAATTGTTCTGGGTAGGACTGGTCTGATCGTCCTTTGTGTACCAAACGTTGTGTGTCCTGGATTGCGCCTATGTGTATACACCCATTTCATTTTCACCAGGATCATGGGGACTTGGGAGTCATAATCTTTCATTTTTCCAAAATGATATAATAAAAGCTTTACAGAACATTGTTTATTAATGGAAATGTGACCCGAGTCTTTAGAAACGCATGATAATGGTATAAAAATACTTTTTTTTTAATGTTTCTTTTTTAGAGAAAAAGAAAGTAAACGTAACCAGTATCACTGTGCAGTGTTACTGGATATGACTTAAAAAACAATGGCAAAAAATGTTTGACTGCCGTGGAGTAGACTTTTACCTGTAGGTGTAGACTTAAACACACCTGTAATATATCAGTGTTTTCAAATCTGTGTGCCAGAAAAAAACATTGTGTAGCTATGAAAACACTAGTTATGAAAAATGCATGTCATGTATGTGTACATTTTGTATGGTCTAATTCGTTTTGTGAATGTATGTTGTGTATACGCACACAATAACATGTACATGTGACCTAGATGCAGAATTATTATCGTATGATTACAAATAGGCATGTGCCGAACATAAATTAATTTCTGAACCTTCATACACTGTATGTCTGTCTGGATAACTTAGTATGCAGATTATCTATTGCCACAATATTAAATCTGAATTAAAAAGAATATTTTGTTTTCATTGTTACACTTTAAATTTGTTGAATTCTATTCAGTTGTGCATTGAGTTTTCTATGCTTTTAAATTCTGAGGAAAGGTTGTTTTTTATATTTTGAACATAAATTATTGGCTGAGATGATTATGTGGAGATAGGATGCATAGACATGTAAACATAGGTTCCCTAAAGTTCAGGTTATATGTGGAATTCACAAGAGTTAAGAGTTTTGAAAACTCGAGAATTCTGACCAAGAGTTTATATTAGAAACAAGAAAATTGAAAGATTCAGAACTAAGTTGGACATTATCAAGGCTGAGGGTTTATATTTAGTAATATTACTCTAAGATTAGTGTTAGACTACTTATAAACTTGTATAGATTCCCTTGAACAGATATTGTTCATGAACCAGTGGCTGAATTTTATCTTCTATCATTGCACATAAGCAAAAATAACATGATTCAATACAAGAAATATGACTTGGAAGTGAACTAGGTAAGGTAGCATGCTAAATAAACCCTAATATACTGAGAAAAGTTAGAAACTATAGAGTCCCTGCCCTCAAAGAGTTGTCATTCAAATGACTAGGTTAGGCATGTTCATGAATATGAGTACACAGTAAAAGACAAAATAAATGCTATTAAAGTGAGACATGCACAGGTGTGTAGCATTGAAATTGAGGGAGAGATCTAACTTAGGGGCATTAGTAAGGCCTTCAGATTGGAGAGCCCCCTTCTAAAGAGATGGATTAAAAGAACAATTTTTGTAGATGTGAAGAGGTTCTGGGCAAGAGATGTATTTGAGTCAGACATGTGGTTTGGGTTGGCTATGGCCTTCTTTATTGGTCTCAGAGGTAAGGAGTAAGAGATAGATAATATTATACAAATAAGCTGTGTAATACTGAAGATGATCTTGAACATGGGGCTGAAATTTGTGGATTTCATCATCAGTTCATTCCCAGTGCCATTAACAATGTAGGCATTCAGTATTCTTAAAACATTGAATGTTCTGCATAACAGCAAGAGCCAGCACAAAGTTTTAGGATATTTGTATGGTTTATGTATTGCATGTCTACCATATTAGAATGTAAGTTTCAAGACATAGCACTCTTTTTCAATATTATATCCTCAGAGCCTAGAAAGTACCTGAAAAAATATTTATCTACTGAATGAATTAATGACTAGTAAAATTGGAATACAGTCAGGGTTCTATATCATTCACATTTAGTTTTCCTGATCCTGATGGTCTTAAATTACTAAAATCCTCAAAATTTACCAAGTCTTTGAAGCTATTGTATCAGCTGATTCCAATTATGGCTCAGGTACTTCTAAGCAAGTTCCCTGGAATTCCACTATTGGTATTTAATCTTACTCTATTTTTAACCTCTTTTATGAATAGTCTTGCCTTTACATTTTTAAAATGGTTATTAAGATAATTATAAACTGTGTGATTATTCAGGCAGAATTAAACAGTTCCTCTTCATAACCCTGTAGTAGACATAGTGAGTATATAACACACGTTAAACAAATACATTCAGGAAAAGAGTTGAGGGTTTGAAGAATGTCTTTACTCCCTGTAACATGTTTACCTCCTTATTAGAACGCTTCTAATATTTGGTTCTCTGCAACTTGATTTAGGCGAAACTCTCTAGAGCCTCTTTATAATTTTGTATATGCAGAGTGATCATTTGGGAAATCCTTAGCTATTTGCTTACATAGTATTTGGGGACACTGTGATAGTTTCTAGGGGTCACAGCCCCTGTCCCCCCAACAGCAGTGGTCTTCTTTTTTGTTCCTGTATACTGATATCTATACTTTTTGTGGACAATGACGGGAATATGTGGAGAAACTAGTGAAGAAAAAAGTTTTTGTCATTTGAAAGGGTGATACTGGGTGAAAAGATACAATCATTTTAAAGGAATTTATAAATGTGATTTGCCTAACTAAATTATAAATGAATGCATAATGACTTGCAAATAGAAGGGCTGAATAAACAATGTCACTGAATCAACAACTTCAAAAATAACCCCCTGGAGTTTCCCCTGATCCTCAAGAGAGAGCTTTCCGCTGTGATAACGATTTATATATCTTAATTTACTTGTACATCACTCATCTAAAAATACACTAAAGTGGAATTTCTCACTTTAAAAATATATGTCGATGGGGTTTATGTGTCAGTTCAACTGAGGATGCAAGCTTTTAGTTTCAGCTTGAGCTAATCTGTGCGAAGTCAGGCTTTTTCTCCCAACAGTGTCAATAAGACAAATTTCCACACTAGCCTGGTCTCCATCCTTCTGGACTTGCTGGTAATGCTTTATTTTTATCCCTGTGAGAGGAGATAGTATGGCATGGTGGCTGGCCCAAGACTTTCACCTTATTCAAAACCCTGGTGTATGGCTTGACCTGGAGATTAATCTTTCCCTAATAGATTAATCTATTAGGGAAAGTATACCTTGTCTAAATACTGCTGGGCATTCAGTTTTGGAGGAATATACTGCAGTGTGTACTGCAGGTTTTTCCCCCTAGTGGTTGACTTAAGGCTGTTGTATTAAAACAATAGAAATAGACTTCGTATATGGAGCTGGCTTGGTCAATGTTTTCTAACTTATGTTTTCAAAAACTTATTTCAGAAGAAATGATTATTTCTTCTGAATGATCACTGTTAAATGATCATTTTGAAAGATACAAGTACAATACCCTGAACAACATGCTTTTGTGTCTTCTTTGGAAGGCTGGACATACAAAATTACACAAATACAAAATATATACAATTAATGGAAGTGTTTCTGCTGCTAGATTCATACTGTACTCCTTTTTCTGGGTGTAGTGGAAAGATCTCCCTCTGTGTATTCTAATGTCACTATTTTTTATCAGCGGTGACACTGAGTCAGTTTAACATGATTTTTCTTTAGCCTGTGTGACCATACTGTAAACTCCTTAAAGGCAGGAAACAAATCCCATGCTTTCTTTGAATCTCTGTATTATACTAAACATACTGCCAGCCACAAAGCACTTAAGTTTATGTATGTGTGTGTGTGTATGTGTATGTGTGTGTGTGTATATATATATATATATATATATATATATATATATATATTTAAGTAGGGTCTCACTCTGTCACCCAGGCTAGAGTGCAGTGGCACAATCATGGCTCACTGCAACCTCAACCTCCTGGACTCAAGTGATCCTCCTACCTTAGCCTCCAGAGTAGCTGGGACTGCAGGCGTACACCAACATGCCCAGCTAATTTTTGTAATTTTTGTAGAAATAGGGTTTTGCTATGTTGTCCAGATTGGTCTAGAACTCCTGGGCTCAAGCAATCTGCCTGTCTCAGCCTCTCAAAGCACTGGGATTAGAGGTGTGAGCTCCCTCCTGGACCCTGCCTTTTTTTTTTTTTTTTTTTTTTGACAATTGAGTAAAGATTAAATTATAATTTTTTCACACTAATTAAAATAGTAGATATAGTCATATAATAGCGACTTCTAAGAGACAAAATGGAAATCTTTCTAGTGGTTCTATATACCAAGAATGTTATACCTGACACATCACAGCAGAAAGAGAAAGCTAATTCTCCTTAATTAGCTGTTAGAAATGAAACATCTTTTTAAAAATATTATTTGAAATGTGGAGATATCTATAAAGACACAAAACTTGCCTTTACTTGGTAGAGCTATTTACATCTGAAATAGCTATCTTCTAGCATACCTGTGTCTCTAGGGTGTTGTGTAACTGCAGGTGGAATGTTCCAAAGTTAGAACTACTAAAAGAACAAATCAGAAGAGTTCCTAGCAGTAAGAATTAACCTTAAGGAAGCTTAGACACATTTATATGCTTTAGAGCTGTTCCTGGGGAAAAAAATCATGCATTTTTTATAATGAGCATATTTATAAGCGTACCCCCACCTGCCACCAAGATGTATAAAAATGAGTTAGTAGCTGCAAACTGCTATTTTAGCAAGTGCTAGAGGAAAATAACAAAGGATCTCTGGTTGTATTGTTAACAGGAGTGAAGAAGCTTCTCTTGTGTCTCTGGACCAAAGGCTAACAGAAGAGCTTTTGGTTACTAAGATGTATTCTTTCCTGGTCTCAGGCTCATTAACGATGGAAGTAGGAGGGAGAGCATATAAAGCGGCAGCTGCAGCTGTGGGCACTCAGATCATTTGTCACCTGGCATGAAGTTAGTGTTGGCAGCTCTGGAGCTCCAGCACAGAACACCAGGGATCAAATGCCAACTGATTGTTGTTCCTCACCAGCTTGCTGGCTAACTCCTACTCATTCTTCAGATCTCTGCTGAAGTGTTGTTTCATCCAGATAGCTTTGCCTGACCTCTCTAGAACACATTTAGCACCTTTCTCTTCACTGTTATGGCCTCATAATCTCACCCTTACCATCACACTTACTGCTTGAAGACCTGCCTGCCCTCCTCACTAGGCTCAAGAAAGGCAAGAGCTGAGTCTTTTCCAACATTGTTCAGTGTCTATCTTGCATACAGTAGGTGTGTAAATATTGATGAATAGTATCTGTTGCATGACGGCTTTATGACTATGTATAGGCTGTATGGGCTTAGATATCAATAAAGGAGGTATTTGACTGAATGCCATATGTGAGCTGAAAGTAAATAAACTCTCAGTCCTCATGTCCTCATCTACTATCTGTGACAATTGTATACCTGTCTTTTAAAAGTAGTTGTTGTCCTGGATAACAGACCTGAAAAATGTACCCTTGAACTTTAAATGAAAGTTTTTTAAAATAATAAATAAATGTTTAAAATGTAGTTGTTACAGTTCAATAATATTTTTATTTTTTTGTAGTAGTGCTATGAGGATTTATTTATGGGCTTTCTGCATATTAACTGAGTTGATCCTCAAAAAGACAAACATCAGGTAGGTACTATTAGCACAATGCTTTATGTAAGAAATAGAGGCATGGAAAGTTTAGCTTCCTTGCCCAAGGTCACAGAGAGAAGAATAATAAAAGCGAAAGGCCTTGTAGAGTGACTAGGCTGAAGTAGATATTTGCTAAATGCTGGAATTGGGACTGTTGCAATTTTACTTAGAGGAGGCTGATTCTTGTGTAAATGGGAAATTACACCAAACAGTTTGTTCTCTGGTTTCAGAGCCTTCTGTTGCAGATATTTTATTTGTAGAATTCCCATGGAAGCCCAATATGGTTAGAGAAGAACTTCTAATGTGTGCAGTCAGAGAGAACCCTTATTTTTATTGAGCGCTATATGGTGTGGAGCATGTTAGAATCTAAAGAAACCTTTGTAACAAATATTATGGATTTCAAGATAAAAAAGAAGTAAATGATATCATGGCCTATTTTAATAGTTTGCAGCATTCCTTATTTATTTTGTTTTATTTATAAATTATATTTATTTTGTAGTGTTTACTTTTTCTCACTGTAAAATGCTTTTTGTTGAAAATATGTAATACAAACAGCAAATAAGGAAGCAAAAATTATCCATAATTATTCAACTAAGAGATAGCTACTATTAATATCTTGGCATTTTTTTCTATTTTTTGACAAAATTACATGCACATCTGCTTATATATACACATTCATTTGTACACACATTTTAATATGAAATTAGGTTATATATATCTTCTATGTCCTATTTTGTACCTATTATTTTATCATACTCTTTAAAAATTATAATTGTCATTACCTGCATAACATTATCATATATGGCTGTATCATAATTTTATTTAGTAGTTTTGCTTCTGTTTAATATTCTCCTAATTTTGAAAATTGGTTTATTCTTTTCAATTTTCGCTTATTTGAACAGCTTACTATGGTGCTTTACATGACAGATGTACCTTCTAAATAATCATATTTAGATGATGATGTAACAACTAATAATATTTTTGAAGGGGGTAATGCACTTCTATTCAGAGCTAAACAGGCCCCCCAAAAATTTTAAGACAGAATTAATATTTAATGAAATAGCAAGAAATAAATTGGAATGGCAAATGGAAGTGGAATAATGTTTTTTGAGAGACCATGGTATGCTATCACCTATGAAGGTCAGCGTTATAATTACCATTTTACTATGACTGACTGGGGCTCAAAGGCAATGAATGACAAAATCAGGTTGTTTTAGTGGCTCTGCCAGGATTCAAATAAAAGTCTCACTCCTCAACACTTTATTTTCTTCATTCCACCATGCAGTCTACACAGCGTGCTGGCAGTGCTCATAGCTCCACATGACAATTTATTTGAGCCTCAGTTTCCTCATGTGTAAAATAGAAACCGTAATACTCACCGTGTAGGATTTTGTGATGGTTAAGTTGAATAATATATGGAGATCGAGATCCAAAGGAATTTATCCTAGGGCTCAATGTTAGCATCGAGGCTCATAGGTATTTCATAAAGTATATCCTGAAAGTGACAGAATTTGATAATCTCCTCGGAATTGAGGGACTCGCAGAAGGCTCATTAACAACCCAAATTTCCAGACATGAATCTAGATTTACATCCAGAATCTGAAGTAGGTCACTGCCTTTGTTTTTAACAAATTCCTTTGGTAATTTTGATAATATTTTAAATGGCAACCACAGATATAGGCAACTAGAAAAATGATGCTGAAGGGAGGATGAAAAGTTTAAGATGAGACATGAAACTTTGGCAGTCACTGGTTCAAAGTAGATGGAGCTTCCTGTGGCATCGTATGGCTGGAAACTGTGAGGATGTAAAAACAACTCAGGGTCTGAAGACTTCATTTTCTCAGGTAATTTGAAATATGAAACACATCCAAGGCACTTGAAATTAAAAGCAAAAATAATACTAAGTTGACTGAACAGAAATGGCAGGTGACAATGTTTTGCCAAAGTAGGATGTGCTTAAAGTGGGTTGATCATGAAGGTAAATGCACTGGATGTGTGATGCTTGTGGATCCTAATCACGTATACAGTACTTAAACTACGAAACCTGACCTGAATTTTCTGTTTGACTTTTTTATTTTTAAGGAGGATATCTTAGAATTATTTCTTCCCTTCTCTGTATTTGCATAGAATTTTTTCTAGCCTTTTATACTGAATAGCAGTTGATAAAATTGATTTTTCCTATGACAAAAGGAGCTTGCAGAGAATAAGAGTCCTAATTCATTCAAGAATGATGCTCAAAAGCAACTTTTCAGTGAATTTTTCAACCCATATTTTAATTATTTTAAATAGTTGACAGGAACATCTTGTAACTTTAAGAAAGTTCTCTACGGGAGACATGCACTATATTATTTAATTAAAATTACACCAAAGATTTTAGAACATTTGCTTTTGTTGTATTGTGGTATTTGATGTGAATTCCTAAAGAGTGTACTAAAGGAAACATCTCTAATATCTGAGACCAATGTTCTCTAAAACTGTGTTTTTGTCAGGAATTAGTAAGCTGCATGACATTAATATTGTTAAAATTATAATTGATGATATTAAATTTCCTGGTGTACCTTCTGCTACAGAAATATTTTGAGTTGTGCCAACTAATTTTCTGGGCCTGTTACTGCATAATAAACATAATGGAGACTATATATTTTGACTTGCATTTGCTGGTTAAATCTAACCTTGAGGTCCTCTATAGTTGTATTTTTGTATTGGTCCTTAACACATAATCTTACAATCTTAGGGGGCTAAAGGGAGCTTGAAAAGTGATTTTCAGGAAGAAAGGAGAATCTCTACAATTTCAAAGCACTTTCAAAAAAGCCATGTCACAACTTCTCTTGCTAACCTATCCTCATGTCAGTTACCCACATTGTTGTGAGATTCTTTATGAAACCCTTCCCTGAATACTTCTGTTGCTGTATAAGCCCACATCTTCATGCTTGATCTTAGTGCAAACAGAAAAGTGGTCCACTGACCTTTTAATACATGTCATTTAGATATTAAGAGATTGTTACTGAAATCTCTTCCTCAATAAATACTGCAGACACATTACGCACCTAGTCCATGCTCTTCTGCAGGGCAGAGCGCTGTGTACTTCACATGCAGGGAGCTACAAGAGGGGCTTTTGTAGGCCTCCTTGCCTTCTTTCTTCTAGTTTTTAAAATCATTTTCCCTGTTTTTGTAATTTATCTAAATTGACTATTCTTTTTTAATTCTCTGCTTGACTTTTTCCACTGGCCTTTTCACTTTCTACACTTGACCATTCACACTCAGAAACAACCAAAAAAAAAAAAAAAAAAAAAAAATGGCAGTTGAATCCTGAAGGATTGAAGGTGTACACCTTACAGTATAATTTTGTATGTACATGATTTTATGTATACATTTCAGACACCTACCATCATTGTCCTGTAGGCATGTACTATTCAAGCTCAAAGTTTTGTACCAAATATTAAGCGGATTTATCAATAATGCAAAACAGTAAACCTTGTCCTATATTGAAGAGTAACAATTATATTGCCACCCAGTTATTGTGTATTGAATCCTGATCATCCTGATGGCAGGTAATACTATGAACATACTAACATTAAATAGAAAGATTGTCTGACTAAATGATCACCATTTTACCTTATTTCTGAGTCATTACTTTTTGTTAGGGACCTCTTCTATCCTTTTAGTTTAGAAATGTAAACTGAGGTTTCTTCCTTTAATTTATACTTCAGTAACTTAACCATCATTTTGCACCATCTAGTTAGTGAGTTTTCCATGTTTTTTCTCTCATTCTTCTGATTTTGTAAGTCATCTTCTGTTCCGGTATATTAATGGATTTTTAAGATGGTAAGTTTGCTGGAGTCTCATTGATTGCTACTTTCTATACAGAATCTTTTAGTCAGTGTCAAAGGGAGATTATTATATGGGTATCTCACATACAGGAAATTAGATTCACTACAGAGCAGCTATGGTGGATTTCCAATATTAGATGAGATTAAGTTAGATTCGCTGTAAACTTTTTCATGAACTGTTTTCAAATCTGTACTCATTTATTCACCATGAGTGCAAATCATTATGATAAATTATTCTGAAATACATTTATAGCTTTATACATCAATTTGAGAAACTTTTAATATTTACTGTTACATTTTCAGGTAAATAATTTTCTGCTTTTCACATATATTTTTAAATTGTTTCAATCTTTCATGTTGAAATGTTTCTGGAAGATAAAAGTGGAGAATCCCCTTAGATTTTGTTTGTCAATACTGCAATATTGGGCAAGTTACATATGGCTAAACAGATTATATATTGAGTGTGTGAGACTTAAAAAAAATTCACCCATAAGAAAAGGATGTTGTCTGTCTGATTTGATGATCTACATAACATTGGGAAGAATAATAAAAATCTATATTTGTATAACTATTAGGCTAGAGATCAGAAAATGAAGCTGTGCAAATCAGTGGGCTGTATTTTTAAATTTCATTTGCCACTGATAAGCATACTGCAGAGCTTGAGAAATTACTCTGCTTAATTTTTCCTAAAACAATACTTAAGTAGATCAATTACTGATTTAGATTTTATAATAAAAAGAACTGTTAAGGAGAAATTTTTTTGTTTGGCAGGTTGGAAATGAAATGTTCCAAACTTCTGTTGTGCAACAGTTTCTTAGGCTCTGGTAAGAAATTAGATGATGTCAAAACTAGTTAATTACAAAGATAAGTGTGAAATGCAGGAGATTGATGAAAACAAAATAATTTCAGCCAAAGTTCAGGAATATATTTTTTTTAATTCAGTGATAACACAGATATCTTAACTGATGTCTGGGCTCCATTTCATTTACTTACTACTCCAAATGTCAGCAATGTATGCATTAAGGTTGGTTTTCAGATATTAACTCTAAATCATATTCATCAATTATACTCTTGAAGCCAACATAAAGCCCTTTATAGCAGAAGGGTCTTTATTCCCCCTTTTCTCCAATTTTTATTTTGTTCTTATGTGTTTATTTCTATCAATATCCTCCCTTATTTTCATAGTTTTCATATTCCACCCCACACCTGGACTAAGTTGGAGTAAAGAGATCTCTGAGTTAAGAATGCCAGTAAGATCAGAACACTATGAGAATAAGGTGGTGATAGTGGGATAGGGAAAGCAGCTGAAAGAGTTTATTTGTATTCAAAAATACATGCATCTGCACCTGCAAGAAGACTTTTGCCATCACAGTCAACTCTTTATTATTTAGAGAACTCTCTGCTTTGTGGAGATTTGGCTGGAACCCCAGACTTGCTTCCCTGGAACACCTAACTTTGTTTTTTTGCTGCCAACAGCATGGTCTCCTTAGGAAGGATTCGGCTTAGACGTGGAGAGGAAGACTGAGTGCCTGTGTGTATGACTGAGTATGAATCAATCCAAATTCCAAAGGCAAATTTAAAAGATTTGGGTGCATTAGTTTGTGCACATGCCTCTTTTTCTACCTTATTAAAAGTAATTTCAATACTTGTATACTTTTAATATATCCAGTGCAGCGTGGTGCATGCTCAAATATGTTTCATGTGGTCTTTCTTAACTTCATACTTAACATTTAAACATCTGTATGTTTAATGATTTTACCCTGGCCTCAGGCATTAGTCAAATATTTGTTTCCTTTTCTGTGCTGTCATCAAAGGACTATTACATTTTTAATCTTCCCTGAAGAAGTTGTAACACTCCATTAAAAAATGGTAACAAACACAATGATACTCCCACTCCATCTTCTATGGCAATTCAAAGCTTGAACATTTATTCACTGGACAATGGAGGTTTGCCTATAGTTTCTGCATGGGATAATGGGACAATTGCTTTTTTGTTTTAAAAATATAATCCCGGCAACGATGTGAAAAATGAATTCGAAATAAAAATCTTATTGGTAGAAAATGTGGGACCAAACTGTCAGCGGAAGCAGTAATGAAAAGGGGGGTGTGGATTTAGAGATACATTTTAGAAGTAGATAAACACCATTTGGCATTAAAAGGTGAAGGAATGTGAGGATTTAAGGATAACTCTGAGATTTCTAACTCATGTAGTTGGCTACCTAATAGTGGCATTAGTCATAGTAGGTTATAGAAACTAAGCTTTATTGAAGGGATGCTTGGGATTTTAAGGGAGAAGCAGGAGAGTGGAGTGGAGATAATATGTTTGGAGTTTATCATGCTGAGTTTGTTACCTGTTGGACTTACATGTAGAGCAGGGTTTGTCAATCTTGGTCATATTGACACGTTGAGATGGATAATTCCTTTTTGGGGGTGAGGAGCTATTTTGTACATTTAGGATTCTTAGCAATGTTTATGGACTCTACTCACCAGATGTCAGTAGTACCTCTCTCAGTTGTGCCAACCAAAAAATATCTCCAGATTTTTCCAAGTCTTCCCTGAAGCAGGGACAAAATTGCACCCAATTGAGAACCACTGGCATAGAGACAACAAAGAAGATATTGATATTTTATGTCTAGAATTTAGGAAACAGAGAAGACTTGAAATCAATATTAGACTCATCAGTAGTGACAAACCTAACCAATGTGAATATATGAGATTCTGCAGGGGAAGAATGTAGATGATTGTATGTTATCTAATTTTTTATTGAACAGGTCTGGAGACTAAAAATTCCTAAACACATGAGATAGACAGACTGAGTCGGCTCATCTTATTTTTGAATACTTTCAAATGTTATATGTTATTAATGTTGTTATAAACTGTTACATATCAGTCAAATTGCTTGTATTGAGCCATAATTAATCTTTCCATAATAATAATTCTTTTGTCCTAATTTTGCTTTTGTGGAACACAAAACATGTCTATCAGGACAAATAAAAATCTTCCTAAATCCCTCCATATATTTTAATATTACTATTAAATTAATTTTTAAAATGCAATCTTCTTATGCCCTGACTAAATATCTTTAATATTTTCAACCTTATTTTATATGTTATGTTTTGATACTTCTTGCATCATGAGTACATTCTATTGAACGGCAGCCATTTTATATATTCTTCTGAAGGTATGAAGAAGAGAAATGAACAAACTCAATTTTTGACTTCTAGTTTAGAGGAAAACGAGCCGTCATCTTCTACAGTTTGGTCATAGTATTTTTTGGTCATATTTATTATTGCATTAGCTTCTGTGTCAGCCAGATTATGCTATTGTCTCTTATAGCTTGCTGTTTGTATTTTGCATGAACTTTCTGTTAACATTTCATATCATATATTAGTGATTTTTTTAAAAAACTCATTTCACATTTCATATCATATATTAGTGATTTTTTTAAAAAACCAAAATGTGAAAATTTATATTCATCCTTTTAAAAGTTTACCCTTCTTTGGTTTAGCCAATCATTTCAACCTGCTTGATCCTTTTGGACTATGATTTCATCAAGCAACATATTTGTTACTTCTACCAGTTTTATGCCATCTACACAGTTATCAGTCATATTTATCCAAGTCATTAGTAAAAATGTGAGCAGGTCAGGTTCAGAGATAAAGGGATTATGCAGTGCTATGAATTTTCTCTTTGACGCTTTCCCCAGATCCCTTTTACTTAAAGATCTTTTTGTTTTCATAGAGTGCTATAGAAACAAGACTTAGGTGCATTATTTTCCACCTTTCCCAGATAAAAACCGTCAAATATAATCCTACCACAGGACATGGCACGGTAAATTATATTTCATTTGTTGGATTCCATTTATAGGAAAAATGATTTTGTTAAGTGATAAAAATAATGTTAAGTGATAAAAGCAAGATACATATTTGAATATAAAATATGACATTACTATATGTAGTAGATGTAGATGTATATATAGATGTAGACCTAAATATAGATGTTTAGAGAACACCAAAATCTTCAGTTTTAACACCAAAATGATAGTTTTCTTTAAAATGGTAATTATGGTTGATGTCTTTTTGTATCACATTTTGTGGTTTCAGAATGTTATGTAATGGATTTGTCATTTTAAATGCAGAAAATAAGAAATATACTTCTATTACATAATTTTAAATCAACAAAATTTAAAACAGACTATGCAAATAAACTCATGGATTCCTGATTACCAGTATTTGAGGAAAAGGCCTAACTGAACTTTAGTGACAAGATCAGTCTTCCTAAGGAAGCCACAGGTTTTTAATATTTTCTAAGAAGAAGAAGAGTTGAAGTTGCATCATATTTTTCCATCATCAACACCCTACTCCGACTGAAAAATCTCTTAAGAGATAACAGATGTGGGTGGATAGGCCAGAAAAAGCTGTCAGATGGAGAAATATACTTGTCTGTTTTTCTCAACAGCATTGTTATAAAGATCGAGTGAGATGGATAAATGTGAAAATTGGTGGATAAAGCGGTTAACAGTACTGTTCAAGGGTATCGATGAAAAGGAGTTTAAGTTATAATCACTATTTTGAAAGAGTATTGTGTTTTATTAATATATAATAGAATATTTGACTGGCCAGGCACAGTGGCTCAACATTTGTAATCCTAGCACTTTGGGAGGCTGATGCAGGTGGATCACCTGAGGTCAGGAGTTCGAGACCAGCCTTGCCAAGATGGTGAAACCCCACCTCCACTAAAAATACAAAAATTAGCCTGGTGTGGTGGTGGGTGCCTGTAATCTGAGCTACAGGCTAGTCCCCCTCAGGGGGAACTGAGGCAGGAGAATCACTTGAACCCAGGAGGTGGGGGTTGCAGTGAGCCTAGGTTGTGCCATTGCACTACAGCCTGGGCGACAAGAGCAAGACTCCATCTCAAAAACAAAAAAAGAGAATGTTTGACTACTTTTCTGCAAAAGTCCCTTAAAGCCAAACACCATGACTTTTTAAACTACATAGCTCCCAATGCCTAACACATAGCCTCATGCCTATGAATAAATAACTTTGGAATGAGTAGAGAATGAATTACATTGCTGGCAATGTTTTCAAAATAATAGTGACTTTTTATTAACATAAGAGAAATGGAATAATAAATAGTGTCATAATAAATTAGCAAGTACTAATCCTGTTATCGTGCCAAATTGATATAAAAGATGATCCATCTATATTATTAGTGACTAATAATAACATTTGAATTCCTCCTGTTTCTGTTTCCTAATTTTAGGTACTCTGAGATATCATGCTTGGCTCTATTGTCTCTTTATACTTTTATGATTTTGATTATATCCATGCATCTGGTCTCCAATATCTTCTCCGTGCTCATTACTCAAATAAATAGACTATTTCCAGTTCTTCATGTCTAACTGCTGAACATATTTTCTTGCTCTCTTCATATCTACTCAAATTTAACCTATATAAAATTTAATCTATTCCATTGCCCTTCCCTGATCACCCAAGTCCTGAAATACGTGTACAACACATGCTACCTTCTTTTCTCTTAAGGGAAACTATGTTTCCCAGTCACTCATACTAGAATCCTTGTTCTTCATGGTCCACTTTCTCCATCATTTATCTTCGTCAACAACAAAAAGTTTTCAAATCTTAATGCTTCCATCTCCAGTGATATCTCTAGAGTCTATATTTGTTATTTAATTCCGAGACCCCATAGTTCAGGCTTTCATAATCATTCATTTAACCATCGCAATTCTCTCTAGTAGCTATCAGATCAGGATAACTCTTGTGTTAGTTTGCCTCAGTTCAAAATTCTTTAATGACTACCACTTTAGCTACTAACTTAAGGTCTTATGAATATCATTTGAGAGGAATATATGTTGGAAAATATTAACTTAGTTTTTCAAAATACTCTAAGCTTCAACCTCATATAGTGTGATTTCATAACTCTGGGGTCCTGCCTAAAACAGGTGTTTGACTTTCTTTCCCATGTAATATTCTTTGAGTATTAAACCCACTGAAAGAAGGGAGCAGATGTTCACAAGAGGGAAGTTGGACTGGAATCTCAAACTCTTGGACACAACTAGTGTCCTCATGCTAGAATGAGACACCTACACCCATCAGTATAGAATGAAAATCTAACTTGACTTCAACACCCAGGAAATGTGAGGTAATCCTTTGAATGGTGTGCAATGGCTACAAGTCTTGGCTCAGTTATCTACGGTCCTATTCAGGATGTTTCTAAGGAGAGCCACTTGTATCTGCCTTTCCATTTATTTCACACTTTTACTTCTCTCTCCTGATTTTCATCAAAAATAAATGTGGGCTGGGCACGGTGGCTCAAGCCTGTAATTCCAGCATTTCAGGAGGCCAAGGAAGGTGGATCACTTGAGGTCAGGAGTTTGAGACCAGCCGGGCGAACATGGTGAAACCCTGTCTCTACTAATAATATAAAAAGCCAAGCCCTCCCTGGTCCCCGAGCTTTGGGTACCTCGCGCGTTTTTTTTCCTGGAGCAGTTTTCGTTCCTCTGCCCGCCATGCCGTTCCTAGAGCTGGACACGAATTTGCCCGCCAACCGAGTGCCCGCGGGGCTGGAGAAACGACTCTGCGCCGCCGCTGCCTCCATCCTGGGCAAGCCCGCGGACCGCGTGAACGTGACGGTGCGGCCAGGCCTGGCCATGGCGCTGAGCGGGTCCACTGAAACCTGCGCGCAGCTGTCCGTCTCCTCCATCGGGGTAGTTGGCACCGCCGAAGAAAACTGCAGCCACAGCGCCCACTTATTTGAGTTTCTCACCAAGGAGCTAGCCCTGGGCCAGGACAGGATATTTATCCGCTTTTTCCTCCTGGAATCCTGGCAGATTGGCAAGCTAGGGACGGTCGTGACTTTTTTGTGATTGGCGCGGAGGGATCCGGGACATTTATGAGCTGGCTGCTTCTTCCAGAGAGATCTCCTGGCAGAGTGAGGGCCTAGTGATAACCAGCTTTGGATTATCCCACATGCAACATTCCTGTGATCACATAATCCTCTTCATCCTCATATGAAATAAATGAAGAGAGCTTCCTCGTTCAAAAATAATAATAATAATAATAATAATAATAATAATAATAATATAAAAAAAAGCTGGATGTACGTGCTTGTAATGCCAGCTACTTGGGAGGCTGAGGCAAGAGAATTGCTTGAACCTGGGAGGCAGAGGTTGCAGTGACCCGAGATCATGCCACTGAACTACAGCCTGTGCGACAGAGCAAGACTCTGTCTCGAAAAATAAGAAAATATCATAAATAAATAAATAAATAAATGTGGAATCAAGTGAGATGAGATTAGAAATATCTGTGGAATAAGGAAGTCCTGAGTACTATGTAGAAAGAGAGAAAGGATGCTCTTTCTCACAGAAGTGTAGCAAGAACCGCTATCCAGAGAGAGCAGTGTTTTGGGTGGTTCCTTAGCAAGAAATATTAAGTTAGTGGCAAGTTGATTAGAGAGGAGGACTTAAGTTGGTATAAATTTGATGAAAAGGAATGCAAATTTACTAAGATAGCTACAAAGTATCAGGATAGCAGAACAATAATTTTGCAATTGATCTAAAGACGTTAATTTAATGTTGCTTGTCACGTGTCACATTTAAAAAGGAAAAAAAGAAGTTTCTTAATATGAAAGGTGTTTTTCCATTATTAAGTATGCCCCCAAGAAATACTGGCAAAACAAATGAAAAGTTGTGGATTTTTGTTTGTTTTTAAATGATGCCTGCAGACTTCAAAGTAGAATTTAGGGATTCATATTTCAATGCAAATGACTATCTTTAAAAGCCCAAAGTGCTAATACTATTCAATCATTTATCTATACATTTCTAATTTTTTAAAAGTAAGCTAAATCACACATTAAATATAAAAGCATATTTTCTTTTTTTTTTTTTTTTTTTTTTTTGAGGCGGAGTCTCGCTCTGTCGCCCAGGCTGGGGTGCAGTGGCCGGATCTCAGCTCACTGCAAGCTCTGCTTCCTGGGTTCACGCCATTCTCCTGCCTCAGCCTCCCGAGTAGCTGGGACTACAGGCGCCCGCCACCTCGCCCGGCTAGTTTTTTGTATTTTTTTAGTAGAGACGGGGTTTCACCGTGTTAGCCAGGATGGTCTCGATCTCCTGACCTCGTGATCCGCCCGTCTCGGCCTCCCAAAGTGCTGGGATTACAGGCTTGAGCCACCGCGTCCGGCCATAAAAGCATATTTTCTTCTTTAGAAACAATAAGTGGAAAAGTACCAAATATTTTAAAAATAATTTTGGAGATGAAAGAGAGATAATGCTAACCATTAGTTTATATTAAATCATTTCAAATGAAAAGATATTTATGATGTTTATCTGAAGCAGATATTCATGCAGTAGGTGATTTTGAGTATTCCATTTAAAAGTTGTCTTTGCCAGCAGGCACGGTGACTCATGCCTGTAATCCTAGCACTTTGGGAGACTGAGGTGGGCTGATCAGTTGAGGTCAGGAGTTTGAGACCAACTTGGCAAAGATGGTAAAAGCCCGTCACTACTGAAAATACAAAAATTAGCTGGGTGTGGTGGCGCAACTCTAGTCCCAGCTACTCAGGAGGCTGAGGCAGGAGAATTGCTTGAACCTGGGAGGCAAAGGTTGCAGTGAGCTGAGATTGCACCACTGCACTCCAGCCTGGACAGCAGAGCAAGACTCTGCTAAAATAAAATAAAATAAAACAAATTGTCTTTGGGACTATTCTATGTTTGTTTTTCATTTAGTGGGAGAATCAGATTCGGAGAATCAGAGATTTTGCCTCTACTATACTCTTGCTATCCTGTCTTGATCTTGTCTTTCTAGAGTTGCTCAGAGACTTGAAGTGCTCACCAATATCTGGTATGCAGTTAGTTTTTTAAAAAATGTTTGTCTTTTTTCTACCCCATTCCTTTAATCCTCATTTTACTTCTCCACTCCTCAAGAACTAATCTCTTCAAAAATGAACGAAGAATGGTTTAGCAACAAGCCCTACAATGTATAATCTGCACATTTAAAGGCTATGTAGATTTAAATCTACTCCAACTAGTAGTCCACTTTTACTTAGAAAATGAGCTCTCACTCTCTCTTCAATTTCAATTGAAGAAACATCATTTCTTCAATCCATGGTTTGAAACAAACAGGAAACTCCAGCCAGAATGCATAAGGAACAGTTCTTGTAATCTTGAAATGAAGTTCACACCCAAGGAATTCTCTCTGTGCTCTGCATGGGATTAGGGGTTGGAAGGAAATCTCAGTGACTCGTTTGCCTTAGTGGTGTTAAAGTACACTTATGAAATTCACAATTCAAAATTAACCTGAAACAGAGAGGTGATTTCTTGATCACTTATTAATCTTTTTCACTTTAAATCCCTGAAATGTTGACAGAAAATGCCAGAAGAGAATAAAACTTTTATAGTGGAGAACACATTAACTACCTTATTAGTTGATGAAGGGTTGAACCACAGTACAATGGTAGGCAGTATAAAAAGTTGTGTTGTATAGATGCCAGAGAGCCCCTTAGTAAGACTACCAGTCTGCTAACACATTGTTGAAAATAATACCAGACAACTTAAACTTCTCTTTTTCTTCCTCTGCCTCTTTCTCATCTCCCTATTTCTTTTCTCCCTCCTCCTCCTCCTATTCCTTCTTCTCTTCTTTCTTTTCTCCTTCTTCTCCTTTCCTTCCAATGTTAATTTTGATTAGGCATGAACAAAACCAGGAATTTTATCATTTATGTGATTATATGAAGACATTTCAAGCAGTATAGTCTAATTTTGTATATAAAGACATACTCCCACATGGGTTCAGTGAATGACAGTTGTGTTCCATTGTTAAATGATTTCTATTTCCTCGTGTTAAGTATTTCTCCCGAAGCCCTGTAATCAGTGAACACCATTCCTTTTTAATGCTTGAGTCTACTGTACTTTAAAAGGTTAAGTTAAAAGGAAGAAATTTCTGCAATAACATCCCACATCCTTTATTCTGCTTGGTATTTAAACTTTAAAAATGAATTACAGCAATGACTTTCTGAGCAACATTGAAAGGATATGAAAAATAGATTTTGAGCATTTCATTTTTTAAATTCGATTTATTTTTATTCTTTTTGTGCGTGTCTTTTGAATGATTTGTTTTACAGAGTCACTACTGCTTTAAATGATATGATAGAGCTTTACAGTGTCCTATTTTAACTGGACACCCAGATTTAATAGCGTACACACTGATTGTCAAATTGAGGTCCCTGGACCTCATGAGTATCACCTGGGAACCTATTTGAAATGAAAATTTTCAGGCTCCACCCCCAGAAATACTGAATCTGAACTTCTTGGGGGAGAAGTCCAGCAATCTTCTTTAACAAGCCCTCTTGGTGAATCTGATGCAGCTCAAATAGAATGACTAGTTTATTGCATTAGACACAGGGAATGGATATAAATTAATATGAAATTATATAAAGAGGGCTTTGATTAAAAATGACATAATTTTTTCTTCTAAATTTCTGTTATTTTAATTTGTTTTAGTCAATTTTCTCTCTGTCCATAGTTTCCTTTTGTTTCTCACGTTACTAATAGTATCTTGAGTTAGAAATTTTAACAATGAATCCTTTCTCCTGGGTTTTCTTTTGTTCTCTTCCTGAACTTACATTGTTTTCCAAAGTGATAAATTTGGGTTTGAATCTCTGTGATGCCACTAATTCTGTGACTTGTGAAGTGGCTTGATCTTTCTGAGTCTTACTATCTGTAAAATGGGAACAATATTATTTTGTAGATCTGTTATGAGAACTAAGTAATATAGCTTATGTAAAGTACTCAGTGAAGTGCCTAACACATAGTAATGCCTGTGTTATTCTATTTGTCTGCCGATGATCTGCCTTTCTTGACATGTGGTAATACATGAAAGTAATTTCAGTCTGTTAACGTCAGATAAAAATGTTAGTAGTAATTATCAATGTCATTATCATAAAACAATATCTATAACAATAACATCTAGGGACAACATATTTTAATATAATTGAAACATATTCTTTTTTTTTTTATTATACTTTAAGTTCTAGGGTACATGTGCATAACGTGCAGGTTTGTTACATATGTATACGTATGCCATGTTGGTGTGCTGCACCCATCAACTCGTCAGCACCCGTCAATTCATCATTTATATCATGTATAACTCCCCAATGCAATCCCTCCCTCCTCCCCCCTACCCCCTCCCATGATAGGCCCCAGTGCGTGATGTTCCCCTTCCCGAGTCCAATTGATCTCATTGTTCAGTTCCCACCTATGAGTGAGAACATGCGGTGTTTGGTTTTCTGTTCTTGTGATAGTTTGCTAAGAATGATGGTTTCCAGCTGCATCCATGTCCCTACAAAGGACGCAAACTCATCCTTTTTTATGGCTGCATAGTATTCCATGGTGTATATGTGCCACATTTTCTTAATCCAGTCTGTCACAGATGGACATTTGGGTTGATTCCAAGTCTTTGCTATTGTGAATACTGCCGCAATAAACATACGTGTACATGTGTCTTTGTAGTAGAATAATTTATAATCCTTTGGGTATATACCCAGGAGTGGGATGGCTGGGTGATATGGTACATCTAGTTCTAGATCCTTGAGGAATTGCCATACTGTTTTCCATAATGGTTGAACTAGTTTACAATCCCACCAACAGTGTAAAAGTGTTCCTATTTCTCCACATCCTCTCCAACACCTGTTGTTTCCTGACTTCTTAATGATTGCCATTCTAACTGGTGTGAGATGGTATCTCATTGTGGTTTTGATTTGCATTTCTCTGATGGCGAGTGACGATGAGCATTTTTTCATGTGTCTGTTGGCTGTGTGAATATCTTCTTTTGAGAAATGTCTGTTCATATCCTTTCCCCACTTTTTGATGGGGTTGTTTGTTTTTTTCTTGTATATTTGTTTGAGTTCTTTGTAGATTCTGGATATTAGCCCTTTGTCAGATGAGTAGGTTGCAAAAATTTTCTCCCATTCTGTAGGTTGCCTGTTCACTCTGATGGTAGTTTCTTTTGCTGTGCAAAAGCTCTTTAGTTTAATTAGATCCCATTTGTCAATTTTTGCTTTTGCTGCTGTTGCTTTTGGTGTTTTAGACATGAAGTCCTTGCCCATGCCTATGTCCTGAATGGTACTACCTAGATTTTCTTCTAGGGTTTTTATGGTATTAGGTCTAACATTTAAGTCTCTAATCCATCTTGAATTAATCTTCGTATAAGGGGTAAGGAAAGGATCCAGTTTCAGCTTTCTACTTATGGCTAGCCAGTTTTCCCAGCAGGCTAGGAAGAAACTGCATCAACTAACGAGCAAAATAACCAGTTAATATCATAATGGCAGGATCAAGTTCACACATAACAATATTAACCTTAACCGTTAATGGACTAAATGCTCCAATTAAAAGACACAGACTGGCAAACTGGATAAAGAGTCAAGACCCATCAGTCTGCTGTATTCAGGAGACCCATCTCACATGCAGAGACATACATAGGCTCAAAATAAAGGGATGGAGGAAGATCTACCAAGCAAATGGAGAACAAAAAAAAGCAGGGGTTGCAATCCTAGTCTCTGATAAAACAGACTTTAAACCATCAAAGATCAAAAGAGACAAAGAAGGCCATTACATAATGGTAAAGGGATCAATTCAACAGGAAGAGCTAACTCTCCTAAATATATATGCACCCAATACAGGAGCACCCAGATTCATAAAGCAAGTCCTTAGAGACTTACAAAGAGACTTAGACTCACATACAATAATAATGGGAGATTTCAACAATCCGCTGTCAACATTAGACAGATCAACGAGACAGAAATTTAACAAGGATATCCAGGAATTGAACTCATCTCTGCACCAAGCGGACCTAATAGACATCTATAGAACTCTCCACCCCAAATCAACAGAATATACATTCTTCTCAGCACCACATCGCACTTATTCCAAAATTGACCACATAATTGGAAGTAAAGCACTCCTCAGCAAATGTAAAAGAACAGAAATTATAACAAACTGTCTCTCAGACCACAGTGCAATCAAACTAGAACTCAGGACTAAGAAACTCAATCAAAACCGCTCAACTACATGGAAACTGAACAACCTGCTCCTGAATGACTACTGGGTACATAACGAAATGAAAGCGGAAATAAAGATGTTCTTTGAAACCAATGAGAACAAAGATACAACATACCAGAATCTCTGGGACACATTTAAAGCAGTGTGTAGAGGGAAATTTATAGCACTAAATGCCCACAAGAGAAAGCAGGAAAGATCTAAAATTGACACTCTAACATCACAATGAAAAGAACTAGAGAGGCAAGAGCAAACACATTCAAAAGCTAGCAGAAGGCAAGAAATAACTAAGATCAGAGCCGAACTGAAGGAGATAGAGACACAAAAAACCCTCCAAAAAATCAATGAATCCAGGAGTTGGTTTTTTGAAAAGATCAACAAAATTGACAGACCGCTAGCAAGGCTAATAAAGAAGAAAAGAGAGAGGAATCAAATAGATGCAATAAAAAATGATAAAGGGGATATCACCACTGACCCCACAGAAATACAAACTACCATCAGAGAATACTATAAACGCCTCTACGCAAATCAACTAGAAAATCTAGAAGAAATGGATAATTTCCTGGACACTTACACTCTCCCAAGGCTAAACCAGGAAGAAGTTGAATCCCTGAATAGACCAATAGCAGACTCTGAAATTGAGGCAACAATTAATAGCCTACCCACCAAAAAAAGTCCAGGACCAGATGGATTCACAGCTGAATTCTACCAGAGGTACAAGGAGGAGCTGGTACCATTCCTTCTGAAACTATTCCAATCAATAGAAAAAGAGGGAATCCTCCCTAACTCATTTTATGAGGCCAACATCATCCTGATACCAAAGCCTGGCAGAGACACAACAAAAAAAGAGAATTTTAGACCAATATCCCTGATGAACATTGATGCAAAAATTCTCAATAAAATACTGGCAAACCGGATTCAGCAGCACATCAAAAAGCTTATCCACCATGATCAAGTGGGCTTCATCCCTGGGATGCAAGGCTGGTTCAACATTCGCAAATCAATAAACGTAATCCAGCATATAAACAGAACCAAAGACAAGAACCACATGATTGTCTCAATAGATGCAGAAAAGGCTTTTGACAAAATTCAACAGCCCTTCATGCTAAAAACGCTCAATAAATTCGGTATTGATGGAACGTACCTCAAAATAATAAGAGCTATTTATGACAAACCCACAGCTAATATCATACTGAATGGGCAAAAACTGGAAAAATTCCCTTTGAAAACTGGCACAAGACAGGGATGCCCTCTCTCACCACTCCTATTCAACATAGTCTTGGAAGTTCTGGCTAGGGCAATCAGGCAAGAGAAAGAAATCAAGGGTATCCAGTTAGGAAAAGAAGAAGTCAAATTGTCCCTGTTTGCAGGTGACATGATTGTATATTTAGAAAACCCCATCGTCTCAGCCCAAAATCTCCTTAAGCTGATAAGCAACTTCAGCAAAGTCTCAGGATACAAAATTAATGTGCAAAAATCACAAGCATTCTTATACACCAGTAACAGACAAGCAGAGAGCCAAATCAGGAATGAACTTCCATTCACAATTGCTTCAAAGAGAATAAAATACCTAGGAATCCAGCTTACAAGGGATGTCAAGGACCTCTTCAAGGAGAACTACAAACCACTGCTCAGTGAAATCAAAGAGGACACAAACAAATGGAAGAACATACCATGCTCATGGATAGGAAGAATCAATATCGTGAAAATGGCCATACTGCCCAAGGTTATTTATAGATTCAATGCCATCCCCATCAAGCTACCAATGAGTTCTTCACAGAATTGGAAAAAACTGCTTTCAAGTTCATATGGAACCAAAAAAGAGCCCGCATTGCCAAGACAATCCTAAGTCAAAAGGACAAAGCTGGAGGCGTCACGCTACCTGACTTCAAACTATACTACAAGGCTACAGTAACCAGAACAGCATGGTACTGGTACCAAAACAGAGATATAGACCAATGGAACAGAACAGAGTCCTCAGAAATAATACCGCACATCTACAGCCATCTGATCTTTGACAAACCTGAGAGAAACAAGAAATGGGGAAAGGATTCCCTATTTAATAAATGGTGCTGGGAAAATTGGCTAGCCGTAAGTAGAAACATATTCTTTTATGTTTATTTTCTAATGGTTTTGTGTTGTCTTAAAGGTATTATTAAATATCAAATGTTTACTTTGTTCAAGATTTTGCATCTACCTATAATGACAAATCGTTGGATTTCATGTTACCAATTCTTTCTTAGTTTCTTCTCTTAAGACATCTTGGTCTCTTAACTATAGTATAGTGTTTTCATGTATCCTCATTTTTGACCTGTTGCCTCCATTTTCCTTCCTTTAACTCATTCTCTAGTTTTTTATATTATGCCTCAGTAATTACAGCACCTTTAGTTCAGCTAAAGTGGGCAAGTACATCACTGATGTTTAAAATTCAGAACAGTACAGAGAGCTAGAAGATAATAACTTGTTTTGACTTTAAAACTTTTCTGGTTGTACTATGGTTCTATGGAACAAAAGAAATTGCACTGTAGACAGCATTAAATTTCACCTATAGTTTTAAGTTAACTTTCCTAGATTGGTAACAAAATTATCTTGTTGAGAGACTTTCTGAAATGATAAAACAAGTGGGATAAATTCTCAAAAGACTACTACTGACAAAACATAATCCTTAGCTGATGAAAATGGTGGAAAAACCAATAATAATTCTAATTTAGAAAATTAACATATATGAAGAATATATATTTTTATCTCTTTTTCTTTACCAATATCTTCCTTCTGTCTTTAAACATAGATATGTGTCCTCTGCTTTATAAGTTTTTAACGTGGCTTTCTATTCCATTCTATTAAGTCTTTCTATCCCATTGCTTTATGTTCAGATGAATTGTTGCTTTCTTTCTTTTTTCCTTTGTTTTATTTCACAAATTATCATTTCTATCCCTTTTCTTTACTGACCACTGCTCTCCCAAGAGGGCAGCACCCTGAATAGGCAAGATTAACTTTCTTCATATATCACTTACCCTTAATGGTGCATTGGATTATAAACTGGTAGTGCGATAAGGGACTATAGAGACCATTTAGTTGAAGGCTTTATTTTACAAGTGAGGAACCCCAAGCCCATAGAAGGTATGCGACCTAATCAAGTCCACTTAATAAGTGGTAGAGATAAAGTCAGAACTCCTGTGCCCTGGTTTCTAATTCAGTGAAGTCATATGATTAAGTTATTACTTTGTACTTCTAAAGGTAGAGCTAAAGCAGGGTATCTTACCTACATATGAATGGGGTTTCACTAATTACAGTAAAAAGTAACAGTTGCATACGTATTGTGTGCCATGTGCTTACTGAATGCTAAGCGTCTTGCATGGATAACCTCATGTAACTATTACAGAAATTCTGTGAGGTCAGAGATGCTATTATCTCCTATATATTTCCATTTTACATTTGGAGAAATTGAAGTAGATAACAAATAACTTGCCTAATATCACAGAGTCATAGACTCACAGAGACCACAGAAACAACAAAAAGATGAAAAACATTCAGTATCCTATTAAAGATTGCCTTGGGTTGACAGGACATTGAGTCCTTGTTTATCTGGTTGGGGATGGCAAGTAATTGGAGTCAAGAAAACAGCATTATCCTGATTAAATCTCATCAAGTACATCAGTCTAGGCAAGGATAAGTTGTATCTCTTGTGTCCTCATGGACGTTTCTACTCTCCCATATAGCCTTATTATCTTATATTTAATTTTTTTTTTTGGCTTATATCAACCATAAGTTGGCTATTTATTATCTGACAGTTTCTTGGGTTAGGAGTTCAGTTGTGACTTAATTGGGTTCTCTGCTCAGGATCTCTCAAGGCTTCAGTCAAAAGATGTCAGATGGGCTGCATTCTCATCTGGAGACACAACTGACAACAAATCCTCCTCCAACAAGTAATTCTGTTAGAGGGAATTTATTTTCTTGCCACAGTAGGTATGAGGTCCTTCTCAGCTTCTTGCTGGATGTCAACTTCAGGCTACTGTCACCTCCTAGCCATATGGGCCTCCCAACATGATCTATTGATTCTTCTTGGCCAGCAAGGCCTTCAAGTTTCTAGAAAAAGGCCTACTGGTAAGACAAAATGTTTATTTTTATTTTTTATGGTATATTGTCAATTTATAATGGCATATATTTAAGGGGTATAAAGTGATATTATAATTCATGAATGCAAAGCACAATAATTTAACCAAGCTAGTTCACATATCCATAATCTCAAATATTTAATATTTTTGTTATAACATTTAAAATTCATACTGTCAACATTTTTGAAAAGTGGAATACTTTGTTATTAACTATATCCTCATGCTGTGCAATAGATCTCAATAGAAGCATATTCCTTCCACCTGAGATTTTGTACACTTTGACCATCATCTCCATATTACTGCCTGCCCCAGCCACTGTAACACCATTCTACTCTCAGGTTTTATGAGTTTGTTTTTGATTCTACATATAAATCAGAACTTGCAGTATTTGTCTTTCTGTCCTGGCTTATTTTACTTAGCATAATGTTCTCTAATTCCATCATGTTGTTGCAAGAATTTGCTTCTTTTGTTGATAGAATTTCTTTCTTTTTAAAGGCTGAATGGTATTACACTGTGAATAAATACCATATTTTCTTTATCCATCTGTTGATGGACATTTAGGCTGATTCCATAAGTTGACTATTAAGAATAGTTTTGCAATAAACTGGGAATGCAAACACCTCTTTCACAAAATAATTTTAAATGTTTTGATTCAATATTAGGAAATGGGATTGCTGGATGATATGGTAATTCTGGTTTTAATTTTTGATGAATCCCCATTCACTTTTCTATAATGGCCGTACAAATTTGCATTCCCACCAAAAATCTGTAACAGTTCTCTTTTCTCAACATCCTTGCCAACACTTGCTATCTTCTGTCTTTTTTTGATAATAGCTGTTCTGACAGGTGTGAGATGGTATCTTATTTTGGTTTTAGTTTGCATTTGCCTAATGATCATCAATGTTGAGCATTTTTAAATACATCTATTGTCCATTTTTATCTCTTCTTTTGAGAAATGTCTATTGAGATTCTTTGTCCATTTTTGGTATTTTTCTTTGTTTTGTTTTCTTGCTATTGAGTTGTTTGAACTTCTTACATATTTTGGATATTAACTTCTTATTCAATGGATCACAACTATTTTCTCCCAATATGTAGGTTGTCTGTGTACACAGTTAATTGCTTCCTTTGCTTTGCTTCTTGTTTTGAAGTGATTCCATTTGTCCATTTTTGCTTTCTTGCCTGTGATTTTGGGGCCAAATACAAAGAATTATTGTGTAGAACAAAGTTATGGAGCTTTTTATTCCATGTTTTCTTCTATTACTGTTACAATGTCTGTCCTTAAAATCAGAGATTTAATTATTTAATCCATTATGAGTTGATTTTGTTTTAATGTGGTGTAAGATAAAGGTCCAATTTTATTGTTCTGTATGTGGATACTAATTTTCCCAACATTATTTATGTAAGAGACTATCCATTTCCTATAAACAAATACAGTAAAACTGCATGATACGAAATCAACAAACAAAAAATAGTGGCATTTCTGTACACTAACAACAAACTATCTGAATAAAAAAATTAAGAAAACAATCCATTTGTAATAACAACCAAAATACTTAGGAATAACTTTAAGCAAGAAAGTGAAATATCTGAAAACTGGAAACTATGAAATATTTTTACAAAGTTGAAGTGGACACAAATAAATGGAAAGATATTCTATGTTCATGGATTAGAAAAATTAATATTGTTAAAATATATATACTACCCAAAGTGCTCTACAGATTCAATGCAATCTCTATCAAAATTACAGTGACAATTTTCACAGAATTGTACATTGGAACCCAGAATAGCCAAGTCAATCATGAACAAAAAGAACAAAAGTGAAAGCATCACAGTTCCTGATTTCAAAAATTGGAATGCAGACTAACCAAGTCAATCATGAGAGCAAAGAACAAATCTGAAGGTATCACACTACCCAATTTCAAACTATACACAGCTATAGCACAGAATGTAAAACTACAATAATTAAAATATCATGTACATGGGCCAATGGGACAGAATAAAGAGCCTAGAAATGAACCTGTGCATGTATGGCCAATTGATTTTTGACAAATGTGCCAAGACTATGCACTGACTTATTATGTTAAGAGTACATAATTCATATCACTTTTACAGTGTGTGTCATTTTTCTATTTAAAATAATATTGAGTATTACTGTACATAAGAATCTATTATACAATGGGTAACAAAACAGAGAGTCACCATAACACTAAGAACAAGGGTCATAATCTAACCCCTATTGTTCTTCAAAGAAACCTGTATTATCTCCCCCATGCCACTAGATTTTTACATTCCTCATAATCTAGTGCCACTACTTCAATTTACATCCCCATATTCCCCACCCATTACTTTCCAGCATAATCTTTTTACATTACATTTTGGAAAGTCATCCCAGTATAGCAAAACATAATCATTTCAACTTTTGTTTAATTAATTTATTGAGTCATTGATTTTACAGCCATTGAACGTCTACTACAGATGAGAGGCTTAGCTGAACTAAGGAAATAAACTGAAGAAGACAGCTGTCTTTAGTTTTATCACAGGCTAAAAAAAAAGAGATAGAAACCTAGACATGATTATTTATTATTCTTATCATTGGTGTTATTAAATAGCATTAATGACCACCTGATTATACTTTAGGCATATATTTCATAATTGTATAATAATATTTTATGTTATTCTGTGTTTTGTTATGTACCAAGCATTGCTTTTCCTATATTAGTTCACCAAGTCCTGTGAGATAGGTGTTACTAGTTCCACTTTGAGAGAAAGCTGAGGCTCATGCAGGTAAACAATTTGTCTAAGGGCTGCCTGGCCGGTAAGTTTTAGAGATAGAATCAACAACAGCAATCCAGTACTAAAACCCATACATATTCTATTTCATTATGATCCTTCTCTGGTATTACCGAGCCAAAGCTCAGATATCAATTAGTTCTTTTCAGAGGATTTGAAGATGATTTCACGGTGGAGGTCATATGTAAACAAGATCTGAAGGAGGCCATATGTAACAAGGTCTGAAAGTAAGGCCATGTATTTCAACCCAAGACAAACATAAAGCTATGAAATAGCATGGTGTGACAGTTCATTGTTGAGTAACTATATATACATGTTGTGTAGTCTGTGCCACCTAAAGATTTTGGGCCCTACTCTGCTGTAGTCAATGGAAATAGAACAATGCACTTGGAGTTCACAAACATAGGTACAAAAAGGAGCTATTCTTCACATAATTTGAAATCGTTCCTGTGCATATATTGCTTTATGCTGGAACTATAGGTTTCTGGAGAACAGGGTCTATACCTTTTATTTGTTTCATAAAGTTTAATATCACACGGTAAGGACTTCTTAAATAAATGAATAAGCTGGACAAGGGAACTGGGAAGTTGTTTGATCTACCTGTACACTGAATAACAAAATAATATTACTACTAATCATAAGTTTAAAATGCTAGTATGACTTCTGAAACTGATGATTCACTTCTTTGAAACATGCTAGTGAGGCCAGTAGTGGAGATTTGATCATGTCAGCTTTCTCTTCCTTTCATAGAAATAGACATTGGCCTAGACAATTTCTGTGCTTTTGAGAAGGACCCTGTGAGAGTATATGGATCAGATGCTGCAAATTCATCATTGCCAGTCTTAAAAGAAACTTAAAGTGCATGCTCTCTTGGCAGTGAGACAGAAAATGTCAATTTTGCATTGGAAAATCAGCAAAATTTTTATAGTTGACCTCACTAATCATGTTACATATAAATCCAAATTGTGTTGCAAATTTATCATATTTTTCTCGGCATATCTTATAAAAAGTTTAACTTCAAAAATAAATACCAGAGCATATTCTTAAGGAGCTTTATTTTAAATCATCTTTCTGCTAGAAATAGGGCTGGTCTTCTACTTCTCACCTCAGAACACTAGGATTAATTCAGGGACCCGTTATTTATACAGTTATTTAAATAGAATATGAGAAACTTTAAATCAATGTGATCTCTCAGTTGTTTGGAAAGCAAAATAAAAAACCCAAACCAAAATACTAATCTAATGTCTCACATATCAAGGAAAGATTATAGATAAACACTGATATGTCACAAAAGCTTTGTAATAACATTAAAATTGAAGAGCAGAGAGTCATATTAATTTTCAAAAAGTTGCTGAGTGTAAAATTCAATCTTTTAAAATATTTTTCATTGTAATATATCTATGAAATAATATTTTAATAAGTACATTTTACTCCTCATAATGATTTATAAGGCTCATTTTACAAAGTAGATATTTAACAAAGTCCATTAGCTTTTTAAAACCTATTATTGCAGATATAAAATTGTATAGAAGTAGCATGCATACAAAATGTTTCAAAGATTTTAATAAATTTACTTTAGCTCTCTGACAATAAAAAAGTTAGGAAGATAGCAAAACTGTTTGCAAAAATGTATAAACAATACTGAGTGATTTGGAATTGCTGTTAGTATAATAAAATCAAATACTAAATGGTATGAAAAAAATTATATGTAGCCAAAATCCAGAGAGGGAAAGATAATGCTCAACAGGAAAAACAGATTTGATCATATCAATCATGTTAAAAGCTGGTTTAAAACAATAATTTGAATTAGTGCAGATTTTTAAAACTTTTATTAACTACTACAGTCTTGTGGCATTTTTATTGAGCTTGTATTATTCTTACGCTGTAAGACCAGGACATATGGAAATCTTAGAGCTTTTACCAGTAACTAAATATTTGATTGAACTCTTTCCTCTTCCATTCTTGTTTCACTTTATCTTGAGGCACAAAGAAAAAAAGAAAAAGGCTCACCAGGAAAGAGAGAAATGCTATATTGCAAAATGAATTGTGAGAATACCATGACCAAAAACTTGTGACTGACTCACAAAGAAAATAAAGAAGAGACAGGACAGTAATAGAAAGAGAAAACATTTTTAAAGGATTATTTTTGAGAGAGCTGTACTATGAATTCCATCTTCTCATTGAGTTACAAGGAGAACAATGTCTGCCTAACCTCAAGCCTAATAAGAAGGATTTCAATGAGATTACTTTGAGAGCTTGATGTGTGTCCTTCGTAATTGAGAGGCTTAGCAGGCTGGTGCTTAAGTCAGGACCAACAAAAATAAAAGGACTAGTGTCAACAGAGTGAACAAATTTTTCTGCAAAGAACTTACACTCATTTTTCCTAAGTCAAATGTGCTATAATATTGCACATTGCATTCTCCAGGAAGCAGATACTGGAAAAGTGATTAGCTACCTTGCAAAAATATATTAGTGAGTACTCTTGGGATCAACAGCTGCCTAAGGGAGAGTTGAGAAAGAAGTTGAGTTGGGAAGTTGAATGGCTCTTCAGCATTTACATGACTTGGGACAAGGGGGCAAGTCTGTTATGTCCCCATGTTCATTCTCTCTCTCTCTCTCTATCTCTCTCTTTTCTTTCCTTCCTTCCTTCCTTCCTTCCTTCCTTCCTTCCTTCCTTCCTTCCTTCCTTCCTTCCTTCCTTCCTTCCTTCCTTCCTTCCTTCTTTCTTTCTTTTTGGAGATGGAGTCTTGCTCTGTCACCCAGGCTGGAGTGCAGTGGTGAGATCTTGGCTCACTGCAACCTTTGCCTCCTGGGTTCAAGCAATTCTTCTGCCTTAACCTCCTGAGTGTCTGGGATTACAGGCACACACCGCCACACCCAGTTAATTTTTCTTTATTTTAGTAGAGATAGGAATTCACTGTGTTGCCCAGGCTGGTCTCGAACTCCTGAGGTCAGGCAATCCACCACCCTCGGCCTCTCAAAGTGCTGGGATTACAGATGTGAGCCACTGTGCCCGACCAAATTTCCCCATGTTAATCAGTCTTAGGACACTGCTTAGTCTTGGAAGGAAATAATCCGAAACAGTTGATAGCTAAGAGTGGCCCACCCACTATGTGGCTAATTAAGTTCTTCTTCCTAACGAGAAATACGGACCTTTAACTACAACAACATTCCCAAATTCTGAGTTCTATATGAGGAACCCACAGATGGAATGTCAGACTGGTCTTCTGCCTCCTAAGGTGAGGGCACACTAGGAGTGAGCTGATGAAGTATATTATTGTGGCGTAAGCCAAGAATGTATTTGAAGTCATCAGGTAAAGGAAGAACACTGTCAGAGCCAAGAGAATTATATCACGAGACCTAAAGGGAGATTCTCTTTAGCTGTCCAGTAGAAAAGATATTGTGAATTACATATGTAATTCAAAATTTTGTAAGCCACACTTTTATAAAGTAAAAAAGTAAAATTAATTTAACAATTTAAATTATTTATATTTTATAACTTAAAATACAATTTAAGAAACTATATATTTCTATTTCAACATTGTAGTCAAAACTAAAAAAAAAAGTTGTTGAGATATTTTGCAGTATTTTGTCATACTAAGCCTTTGAAATCAGTGTGTATTTTACTCTTACAATAATCACATTTCAAGTGTATAGTAGCCTCACGTGTCTGTAGATTGAGCAGTGAAGCTCTAGAGAACCAACAAAAACATCTCCAGAGAGAAGTCAGCTTTAAATACTTACCAGACCTAGAAATTTCCAATCCATTACATGATAGTGGCAATCAAATCAGAATTTTTACATCTCTTACCTCTTACCAAACCTAGCCTTGAAAATGTCAAAAACAGCAGCTGTCGAGTCGGAAAGAAAGAAGCTGACTATGTCTGCCTCCCCATGGGAAATCAGTTCAAACTATTTGAGAAATGGATTTACATTTTCCTAAGTAAAAAAAAAAAAAAAAAAAAAAAGTTTTGAATGTTTGAAGTAAATTGAATATTTAGAACATTGTAAATTGAAATCATAAACATATACTAAAGAGACTGCTTTTTTCCAACAGTTTTATTGACATGTAATTGACATCTAATCGACTGCACATAAAGTATACAATGTGTTAAGTTTGACATACACATACACTCATGAAACTATCACCACAATCTAGATAATAAACATATTCATCTCCCCAAAAAGTTTTTCATGCCTCTTTTTAATCCATATCTCCTGCTTCTCCCTCCCTCCTTGCTCCCAGGCAACCACTGTTCTTTTGGTCACTTATAATAGTTTGCTTTTTGTAGAACTTTATATAAATGGTATAATAAAGTATAATATCTTGTTTGTCTAGTGTCTTTCACACAGCGTAATTACTTTGAGATTTATTCATGTTGTTGCATGTATCTGCACTTTATTTTTATTGGTAATATTCCCTTGTATAGATATACTAAAATTTTCTTCTACATAACTGGCATTTTATAAAAAATTTAAAAAGATGAGATAAACCAAACTTTGTTTGCATATTCACCTGCTTTGAATATTTGGATTGTTTCCATTTGGCAGCTATTACAAATAAAGCTGTTCTGAATATTTGTGTACAAGTCACTACATGAACATATGTGCTAATTCTCAGGCAAATATCTAAGAGTAGAATCATTGGATCATATTATAGGTAAGTCCATGGTTAATATTTAATTAAATTGCCAAATTGTTTTCTAAAGTAATTGTACCATTTTACATTCCCACCAGCAATTTGTGAGAATTCTAGCTGTTCTACCTCCTTCAGAACACTTGATATTGTGAGCCTTTTAAATTTTATATTTTCCATTATGTATGCACTATATGTCATGGTGGTTTTAATATGCATTTCCTTGAGGACAAATGTTGTTGAATATTTTTTTCAGAAGCCTAATTTATATCCATAGATTGTTCTATGTCAGTGTTTTCTCATGACCTTATTTGCTATTTGTATACCTTCTAGATGAAGTGCAAGTTCAAATCTTTTGACTATTTTAAAATATTGGGTTTATTTTCTTATTTTTGAGTTTTGAAAGTATTTTATATGCTCTGGACACAAGTCCTTTATCAGATATATGATTTACAAATATTATCTTCTTGTCTGTGGCTTATATTTCCCTTCTCTTGCTGTTTATGAAGAGCATAAGTTTTTTATTTTGATAAAATTCAAATTATTGGCCAGGTGCAGTAGCTCGCGCCTGTAATCCCAGCACTTTGGGAGGCCGAGGAGGGCAGATCACTTGAGGTCAGGAGTTCAAGACCAGCCTGGCCAAAATGGTGAAACCCCGTCTCTACTAAAATACAAAAATTAGCTGGGTGTGGTGGCCTGCGCCTGTAATCCCAGCTACTTGGGAGGCTGAGACGGGAGAATCGCTTGAATCCTTGACGCGGAGGTTGCAGTGAGCCAAGATCGTTCCACTGTACTCCAGCCTGGGCAACAGGGCAAGACTCTATCTCAAAAAATAAAAAATAGATTTAAAAAAAGTCAACTTATCAATATGTTATTTCATTAATCCTAAGCTTGGAAATGTATATAAGAAACCTTTACCTAACTCAAAGTCACAAGGATTTTTTTTTTTTTTTCTAATTTTTCTTCTAGGTTTTTTTTTTTTTTTTTCTTTATTTTGACAATGTATTGCTCTGTTGCCCAGGCTGGAGTGCAATGGTACCATCTCAGCTCACTGCAACCTCTGTCTCTAGGGTTCCAGCAAATATCCTGCTTCAGCCATCCAGCTAGCTTGGATTACAGGTTCACGACACCACACCTGGCTCATTTTTTGTATTTTTAGTAGAGTCGGGGTTTCACCATGTTGGCCAGGCTGGTCTTGAATACCTGACCTCAAATGATCCACCCACCTCAGCACCCCAAAGTCCTGGGATTACAGGCATGGGCCACCATGTCCAGCCTCTTCTAGGATTTTTATAGTTTTTGTTTTTACATTTAAGTCACGATCCATTTTGAGTTAATAATTCCATGTAGTGAAAATATAAAAAATTTAACCCTTGAAAATATCATCGTCTTTAATTGCATAATTCCAAATATCTCAAATGGCATTGTTTTATGTATTTTGCTCAGTTGTTTCAAATTGACTTACTATTACTTAAGAGTGAGCTGTAAAGCTTTAGAACCTGCACCAGTTTTTATTCAGAAATATCAATATGTGCCCCAATTCTTCCATTTTACATGTAGAAGTTTCATAATCTTCAATATTAGAACACTTACTTTTTAGACAATTTTAAAAGAAGTTGATTATTTTGGGTATTGACTAATTAACCTATAAAAACGAGGAGATGATTTCCCATTACCATTCTCATAAGGAATGGATTCTTAAGAATGGCCTTTCAAATTTCTCTTTGTATATATAGGGAATTCTAGCCAATTATGACAATATTGGGGAATGCAAAGGAAAGCTGAAACTAGAAACATGTTTTAAATATATTTCAATACAATGAAAACTGGCATTTACTTTTTTTCTGAAAATGCATAGTGTTAAAGAAAATGCATATTCTAATTTCAAATTATATTGTCAAATTTTAATATGTCATAAGACTGCCTATTATTTGCTGACTTTCTCCTTCCAAGACATTTCTTTTCTTTTCTCGAGGCTTTTCAATTTGTTGATTTCTCCCAAATTTCAAATCACAAATTTGCATCAATTTCTAAAAGACTGTGTGACAATCATCTAGAAATTTATTTTGTCTGTCAATCACAAGATTAACCTACTTTTATTTATTCAATTCATTGATAAATCACTTTAAAATTAAAAAAAACTAAGACATATCTGATCCAGCTTGTTCATAGACTTGAGGTGAATTCTATGGGCATACATCAGAGCTGGACAGTGATATCAGGTGATGGTACACACTATTGTATTTAAAATTGTTTCTCCTTTTCACCATGTAAGTCTCTGAAAAGTTTCCAGACAAGCTGGAGGTCATTTTAGTTGACCTACATATTGGATTGAAAAAAAAATTTCTGAGTTGGAACTTAGTGTGCTAAGTTTTATGCAAGTCCTGGTTCACTTTTATCACTTTTCTCATTCAAAAATATTTTAAAAGTTCTTTAAGTAAAAATGGGAGTGTTTATCTTTTACTCATTCCAGAGGATTTTCCCAAATATATCAGTGTTTTAATAAGCGCCAAAAAATAAATTTTTAGAAAAAGGAAGAGATGTCAAGAGTTGAGGAACCCCACTGCAACATACTAAAGGAAAGAATTAATGTCTTTGCCAAAGAGGTCAGAAAAGAAATGCCAATAGAAATATTTTATAAGTGATTTCACCAATCAAAACTATAAAGGACATAAGAAAACTGAGCCACCAGTAGGTCTTCAAAGCAGTTTTTTACTCCTTGTCTCTTAAAACTTTAGACTTAAGAAATCATACCAGTTTGTAACATCTGAGGCAATATGATCATTACAAATTTGACCAGTATTTAACATTGCCTTCATAAATCGAATTGAGTGTGTCTATGCCCTTGTGTCTGACACTTTAATGTTGCAGTAGAGAATTCTTGAACCCAATAATGACAACCTTTGATTTTGTTTTTCTGCTTCTTTTCTTAACATGCCATTGTCTGAAACATTTCTGCTAAAAAGGTGTTTTGCAGATCAGCAACATTAGCATTACCTGGGAGCTTGTTAAAAATGTAGAATCTGAGGCCCCACTTAGGACCTACTGAATTAGAATCTGCAGTTTAATGTACCTGGAAAACACCTATGCATATTGAAACGTGAGAAGCATAGGACTAAAGGAGTCTCTTAGTGTCTGAGAGAATCTTTCCGGCAACATGTGAAGTATGACATTTTCTTGTAACTTTACCTGCTATTACCTTTGTCCAGTGAATTTCTTTCTTTTTTTTTTTTTTTTTTTTTTGGAATACCATTTTATATTTTCAGATCTACTGATTCAGGCTCTTGCTACTCATTTCTCCTCCTCCTCAGAGCAGTAATAGTGATGTTTTAAAATTTAAATCTCCCTCTCCATTCTTCATTCATATTACTCCTCCCATAGTTTGCAGAATCTAGCCACATTATGTCAGTTGAACACTGTAAAGCTTTTCCTGTTTCTGCTTAGAACACATTGTTGCTAACTGATCAATATATACAGGTCAGGCCCTTCCCTTGTCTTGTGTCAACTTAAATAACCTGTCCTGTGAGGGGCTACCTGTTTTGCAAACCAGATACTTTCTAATTTTCAACTTTATAGTTGATATTACTTCAAAGTACATATCATGATCTGAGATCACTAATTGTGTGCAAGGAACTTGTATATCTTGCTTACCTTGAAATCCTGTCACCAGAAACAGTGTTGACTCTGTAAGTCCTTCATAATTATTTTTCAATAAATGAATGAATACTTCTATTATTTTATATCTTCTTTATTCAGTTCATGTAATTACTTAAATGTATATGGAGTGCATACAATTTTCCTGAGTGCTACTGATAAGGTGAAAAAACAAAACAAAATGGAAGAGTCTCAGCTTCTACCCTATATTTGCTCTAGTGGAGACAGGCATATATAATGACAGATTACAATAAATGAGTAGGATTTTGATAGGAGAGTGGGTCATTTTAGGCCGAGAAACATATACAAAAGCTAGTATGAAAGAACCTGATATCTTAATGAAATGATGAGACTCATCGTGATTAATCACTTTAAAATTACTCTAACCGGAGACATTTGCTAGCTATAGGTAGAAGTATCAAAAGACACAGAAAAATGCAATAGCCTATAGGTTACCAGAAGGATGATGCAAGTCAAATTCGAATGTGCATATGAATAATCTGGGATTCTTGTTAAATGATAAGAGACTACTTATGGCTGAAGCATAATTTGTGAGACTACCAGGATCTCCTGAGATCACTTGACTTCTCCACTCTCCTATATCTGAATACAAATAAATGAAAACAAAAATAAAAACCATGCAAACAAATAAACAAAAAATAATTTTAAAAAGCCACTTTGAAAGACAAAATGCACAAGACAATTGAGGATATAATTTTGTTCTGGCTATGAAATCAGAAGAACTTTAATTGATGAAGAATGTCTCAAAGAGGAAGGAGATCACTAGGCACTTACAAAACAAGGTAATAATTGAGGAATGGTGGAGGTAGGCCTTATAAGGTGGTCATTTACAGTTTTTCTGAACACAAATTGTTGGGAGGATTTTGTAACTGCTATGGTTTGACTGTGTCCCCTCCAAATCTCATCCTGAATTGTAGCTCCCATAATTCCTTCATGTTGTGGGAGGGACCCAGTGGGAGATAATTGAATCATGGGAGTGGTTTCCCCCATACGGTTCTCATGGTGGTAAATAAGTCTCATGAGAACTGACGGTTTTATAAGGGGAAACTTATTTTGCTTGGCTCTCATTCTTCCCTTGTCTGCCGCCATGTGAGACATGCCTTTCTGCTTTCTGCTAGGCTTGTGAGGCCTCCCCAGCCATGTGGAACTGTGAGTTTGTTAAGCTTCTTTCTTTTGTAAATTGACCCGTCTTGGGTATGTCTTAATCAGCAGTGTGAAAACAGATTAATACACTAACCTTCTCTGTATTTTAGAAGCATGGTGCTCAGGTAAAATTTAACACTCTCACTACCAACTTCCCCTCCTTTGAAGAGCTTACAAGAGGAAAATTTAATCTTGGAATTTTTTCAACTCTATCAAAATGTGTATTACTTGTATGCATTTCTCAGGTATAGCAGTATTAATAAGACAAACCAGAATGCAATTTATACATAAAAGTAAATAAAATATCTAACATTATCATGAAACTTCATATTTGGAATATAGAAAATTTAAGCCAAAATAAACCTTTAATTTTTAGATATTGAGCAGTTTAAAAACAGTGACAAATTACATTCAGTGTGGTAAATATTTTGTAGTTCACAATTAACTTTCTAATTCCATAAAATGATGTCATGTCTGTTTAAGGCATTACCTGTTTGACCCTGTGTCTTATATTGAATTTAAATAGTACCAAAAAAGAATATAATTTGCATGCAGTTGGTGCTCCATAAATATTTACAGATTATAGGGATTTACAATTTAGTTCAAATAATATTACTAGATATCAATATTTTTTCAAGTTTAATTTAAAGTTTATGTACGAAATCTATTTCTTAGAGATGAGAGGACTTATTTATTTAGAAAAGACAATATCAATGGTTCTAAACAAAGGATCACTTCTGTCTCCAAGGGACACTGGACAAAGACTGGGAACATTCTAGATTGTCATAAAATGACTTTGGAGAGTGCTAATGGCATCTAGTATGTAAAGGTGAAGGTAATACTGCTAAACAGCTTACTTTGCACAGAAGAGAATTATTTGGCTTGAAATGTCAGTAGTGCTGAGGACGAAAGTCGCCAAACTAAATGCGTTTGTATACAGATGAATATGTGCTCACGTCCTTAGAGATCTAAATAAACGTGCATCAATGTGTGTATTCATAATTTTCTGGAAATTCTGAAGCCCTGTACTTTCTTTATCTAGCTAGAAAAGCTATGACAATCTATCACTATAATCTTAATTGAGAATGCTTCAATTTTGGTTGCCAATTATTCTCTGACGGAGCGAAGATGCTCTGGTTCTAACTAGAATAAACAAATGGCTTTCTTTTGATTTTGGATCCCCAGTTCAAAATAAAAAATAAAAAAGATGATAGAGTAATGCTGACATCATACACATATAAATTCTAAATATCTAGAATATTATTAATTTTGGTCTTTGGCTATTTGTTAATGTTGAAAGGAACAATGAAAAGATGTGAAAGCTATGGCTTCAAAATATATCTCAGAAATATTTTTTCTTTTGGTACATTTGAGAGAGAGAGAAAAAAAGACAGAGAGATTGTTTTTTAACTTTCTATACTTAAAGATTAACAGACATTCATGTAACTATATGAAGATTTTTTAATTCAAATTGGGGAGGAGGAGAATAATACATGAAGTGATCAAAGAAGGTCAGTTAAAGAAAATGTAGTCAGTGAATTGTAGACTCATCGAAACAAGATTAGAATGATTAGATTTTTATATCTGACAGATTTTGTATTGTTAACAAAATTATATTTCAAAAACTGTAGTCAACCACATCAGAGCATTTGTAAAGACAAAATATACAAAACAAAGCCACTGGAAAATGTCATTCACCTGAAATTTAGGCAAGAACAAAGAAAATATGATAATATGAGGAAATAATTGCTACTATCTAAGCACATTGTCACCCTAAATAACAGAGAGATCTTTATTTATTTGGAAATAAATGTTCCCAAATACTTTTTACCATTGCAATGGAAATATGCATGTCATAGTAAACTTTGTTTGTATTCAGGAAAGAAAAGGAAGACCAAGGTTTTTAAAGGAAAACAAAATAAGGAGAATTAGTTGTTTTGAAATAATTATCCTTGGTTAAAAAAATCAGTAAAAAGGGTGACACCAGTCTAAGGTGGGACAAGTAGTTGTTGGGAAGATGTTCTTGCAGAAGTAGCTTTTGTATAAGGTTGCAACGGCCTTTGTGCAGGGTTGCAGTTTTTGCAGAGTCTTTTGTGATACTTTTGGTTATCAATCATACAAGCATGAGAACCCTCTCTTCATGCCATTTCTCAGCTGTTTGTCCGAGTTGTTTTAACATTTATGATCCCCTTTTGATTCTGACAACTTTCACATTTCCCCTTTTGATTAAAATCTTTCTTTGAATGTTTCACTGATCAATCATCTTGTAGTTAGGTTTTGATATCCCTTGGTGCCGAAATGGTCCTGTCCTGGTTGCTGGTCTCATCTCACATTTGGGAAGAATGGTTGGTGACTAGGAATCAGTATCAGAACCCTTTTAACCACACTTGAACAAGAAATGAACTTGAACAAGACGAGAATGACTCTCAGTCAAAGTCTACCTAGATTCCATTATTAAGTTAAATTTTGTCTGTTTCATAGTCATTTGACATCAACTATTTTGGGCCATCATAATTTTGTTAGTAGTTGTACTTCTGCAAAAAAATTTAACAAGTAATAGTTACAAAGTTTAATAAAGGAGAAATATAAAGTAAAATTAATAATAGTATGATAACTTCAGTTTGAGTAACAGTTTTGAGCCATGGACCTAGGCTTAAAGGCAAATAATTGAAAAAGTCAAATGATCATAGGAACTTAGGTAAGATCTGTTGTAATAATTTAGCCTTTATTATTCTTATTATTTTGTGTGTATGGCTTTTAACTTCTGAAGAGGAATTTTTCCAGGTTCAGCATGTAGTGTTAACAATAGCACAGACCTTTTCTTAGCCAGGGGATATTAAAGGAATTTTCAGGCTAGATTCTGTTAAGTTACCAGCAAAAGCTATTGATTGTGAAATTTCAATTATATCATTATACTACCAAGGGAAAAGATTGGCATTAAGATGGGTAAGATTCTTGTTTTGATAGGAAATTTTATTCTGATATCTTGCAAAAAAGCTTCCTACATCATGAAAATGTCAGCTTCTCCTGGGTCACTGTGAATGTCTTTGTTCATGACATTGAGTGGTTTGGTGAACTATTTTTTGTATGGCCCATATATCAGTCATGAGGGTTGTTCTTTAAAATTCATCTGGTTTCAGCTTATCGAACATTAGGAACACAGTAGTGTTTATTTTTAGTTGCAGAGTTGTAGCTAAATGTTATTGGAAATTAGGAGAGTTCAGGGTCTAGCCCAAACTACAGGTAGATAATGAGAACTTGAAAACAATGCACAGGGCTACAATCCAATAGCAGGTGTATCATAGATTTTTCTTTAGGAATATAACTTTTCTGTCTTTGTATAGGAATTTCAGATTTTAAAACCTCTTGAAGCTAGGAAGCCAAACCAAGGCAGACTTTGGATTTTACTTACAATCTTAAAGTACTTGAGCCTGCCAGGAAGTGACAATTTGTATTAACTCACTCATGGTAAGGCTAGGGAATCTTGAAACAAGGAATTTTATGCACATTTTAAATATGCAATTTCAGTCAAAGTCTTGATAATATAACCAGTGCTTCCAATTGTATCCTGATTATAAGTAGAGAGCATATTTTTATTAAAATTATGTAACTGATCATACTGTCATAACAAATAAGAATACTCGTGAATAGTTTCTGAATTTTGGAGGAATAAAACAGGTAGAAAAAGCAAATGCTTCCATATTTGTTCACAAAAGTATACTTTAACAAATTATTGTAAACTATGGATTAGCATATGTGAGAAAGTTTTCTTCAATCTGGAAAACAAAATATTTAAGTAAAGAATGAACAACGTTTTAAATAAACGCCATAAAAGGGAACCTTCATCAATTACTTAATTTCATGTTATCGTTTTGTTTTAATTGATCTTGATTAGTAGTTTCATGAACCCTTTATTTATTAGAGTTCTGGCAATTTTTTTTAGTTCATTAACCCTAGGGTTATCAGAAATTTGTTTTTAAGAATGCATGCAAAAATCCTTTCCATAAAAAGCAAGTTTGGGCTGTAACTGATTGCAAATACTTTTGGAGAAGAATTCAAAACAGTAGATTATAAAATCTTTCAATAGCCATAGTCAAAGGTTTTATGAAAATTCCCAACTGACAAGGAAATTCAGTTATTTCTATTACATATAGCATTTTATGATGACCAGAATCATGATAATGTTGTCACATCAGGACCATCAGACTTTGATAAATTTCATATAATCTTTAGAACACTCACATTAATAACATATCTATACAAATATAAGTTTAGAAAAGATTTAATATAACAAAAATTATGACTGAAACATATTTGGTTTTTATAAATTTTTAAACATTTTTATTAATAATATACCCATAAATGTCACTGAAAGATAGCATCACTTATCATTTGGCAATGCTTCAAAGAGAATTCACAAAATAAGTCTAATTATTTAACATCTCTACAAGATGAGAGGTACACTTTTTGATGCTCTCCAGGGGCCCACTGGGAAATCCCAAAATTAATTCTTGGCCAAAAAGACTTAATTTAGAATTTTGATTTGGGGGAAGCCCATCAAAAATGACAAAATTCTCAAAACAATTGATTAAAACAGATTCACAGGTCAGTGTAAAATAATATTCTTTCAAACAGAAAAATACTTTAAAAACCTCAAAAGCAATACAGAAATTTACATGGATTTAACCAAAAATGTAAAGAAAAACCTCCTATAATGAGATGGTTTCTTGTTATGGGAAGCCCACTTAGAAAACCTGGAGGTTGAATCTGATGAAAAGGGCACTTGAGTTTAATAAGACACAGTAAGAGGGTGTCCAGACTTATTTGTTTGAACTATATAATAGAAGAATGTAAAAAGAAAACTAGTACCTTGAGCAGGGTAATACATGGCTTTTACTAAAAGCATGGGAAGTTCCCTGCTTACGGAGAAAGTTCAGTTAAATTTTTTAAATGACAAGAATAGAGAAAGAAGTTATACTGGAGGAAGAATTTCTTCTTTAGAACTTCAAGATAAACATTTCAGCATCAGGCCATATCAGCAAAGGTAGAAGCAGAGAAAATGAAATGTTACAGAACTGAAGAAAAGATTGAAGAAACGAGTTGTCACCACCACCAAGCAAAAAGATATACTGTCTGAAGAAAAGAAAGCACAAAAGGCAATGATGTATGATTTGCAAATCATGTGCAGCAAGATACAGCAAAAACTGAACTTATGAGATAGAAATCTGATAAGCTTCAAGAAGAATTTCACCTCAAGAAATGAAATTACCATTCTCAATGAAAAAGACAGCATTTCCAACTGAAACTAGGGAAATTAAATAGGTCTCAGGAAGAAGTGTTGCAAAAATAGAAACTCCCTGTAGTTTAAAAGATGGCTGTTAAAAAATTAAATATCAGAATTAAAACCTTAACCATTTACATTTTATTAGGAGCAAAACAATAATTTAAGAAAACCTTGTTTTTCTAACATAGGAAACCACACTTTAGTTTTATATTAATGTATTTTTAATATCCAGGATCAATCTTTAGAAAGATTTATGAATAACACTAATTATAGCCACCTTGGTTACACACAACATTTCTTTCATAAATTTCTCCTTTATAAACTTTATCATGACTTACTCAGACCATTGATGACATATTTGGACTTTCTACTTTGTCCTTTACTTCCTCTTTTTTAAGTAGCAGTCACTGTACTTCAGGACAAAAGTTTGCCAAATAAAATTATTTCTCACATGAAACTATTATCTTTTATTTTTCACCTTTCATACCAAAATTGTACCTTCATATCCACAATTTTCTTCACATCTCTCTCTCCTACTTACTAGTTCCTTTCCTTCCTTTCTTTCTTGTTTCTGATTACATCCTAAATCTGATTTTTGAAAAAACATTTGAATAATCTTTAAATCACACAAAATTCTTTTCCTCAATAAACAACACATATTCGTGCCTTTCTTATATTTTTCTCTTATTAAAAAAGAAAAAAAGTTACTTTTAGGCACACTTTATGCAGTAAATTATATATATATATATTAATTAGATTTTTAACTATTAGTAACTTCAATTTTTAGCAAGTAGTTTTAAGATCAAATATCAGGTGTTTGTTTGTTTGTTTGTTTGTTTGTTTGTTTTGAGATGGAGTCTCACTCTGTTGGGATTACAGGTGCCTGCCACCACGCCCAGCTAATTTTTTTTGTATTTTTTGTAGAGACAGGATTTCACCATGTTGGCTGAGCTGATCTTGAACTCCTAGCCTCAGGTGATCCACCTGCCTTGGCCTCTCAAAGTGCTGAGATTACAGGCATGAGCCATTGCACCTGGCCCACATATCAGTATTTTTAGATGGAAATCATTTTATAACATTTAGAAACATGTTTCTCATAACATACTATTTGTGTATAATAATAGATACAAATATATTTAGCTTTTCTATAAAATTTAAGAAGCCAAGAACAAATTTATATTTATGTTCAGCAATTTATTTTTTATCTTATTTAAAATGACTCATCTTTAACGAGTGTCTATAATTTAACATAACTTTAAGATTTTAAATTACATAAGTTTATTTATAGAAGTCTATCCCATTTACATTTACCTACTTTATTAGTCTGTTTTCACACTGCTATAAAAATACTATCTGAAACTGGGTAATTTATAATGAAAAAAGGTTTAATTGACTCACAGTTATACACGGCTGGGGAGGCCTCACGAAAGTTAACAATCATGGTGGAAGGCGAAGGGGAAGCAAGGCACACCTTACATGGCAGCAGGAGAGGGAAAGAGCAAGCAAGCACCGTGCTTTAAAACCATCAGCTCTTATGGAAACTTACTATCGCCATAACAGCATGGGAAACTGCCTTACAATTCAAGATAAGATTTGGCTACGGACACAGAGCCAAACCATATCACCCACTTTATTAACTTTTTTAAAACAGTTTACCTAGATTACTTATTAAAACAGATATTAGGCAAAAATAGTCATCATAACCTATGAATACCAGGTGTTTACCTAAGTAAGAACCTCAAATATATGGATATTTTATTGTTAACTCAGAAGATACAGTCACTTTCATTAAACCAACAATATTAACTTAGTCTTATCAAACATTACACGAACAAAGGTCATTCCATTTTAGGCTGGGTTTTATAAAAGTTTTATAACTTTTGTATCAAATCCTGACACTTTAAAATATCTATCTGAGACAAGTATAAAACTGTCAAAAATACTGATAATTTTGAAGATATTTCTTTTTTTAATTTACTAATGATTTTAAAGCCAGCTTCTTTACTAAAAATTTACTTACATCACATTAACTGGAAACCATTTCAGTTAATTACTATTTTATATTTTAGATGACAGTCCATTTATCTAAGCCAAAAGAAATAGAATTCCTTAAGGGATTTCTGGCTGACTATGCCAGAATTTATTTTGTAGACACAAGATATATTACATGTATATATGCATAACTATACCTAAACACATGTGTACATACACAAATAAAGACCTTACAGCTTTCATTCTAGAATTTTAGTCATGAAGTAGTAATATAATCACACTGGTTTATAAAAGACAGTTGAACCAAAATAATGTTTTTGTTATAATCAGGACCTGTTGACAAGACTAAACTGTACATGCCCTGATAGGTAGTTTAATGATGGCTATGGGCCAAAATTTTGGGTACAATGACAGTTTAATTAAAAACAAAAACAAAAAAACACTCTTTCACCTTCTTTCTTCTTTCACTGTTTACATTTTAACTAGTTTTTTTTTTTTTTTTTTCTGAATTGTATAAGAAAAACAAAATTTCCTAGCAGCCTTGAACTAGTAGCGAATGTATTTTTTGTTTGTTACTTTGATTTGCTAGACTACCAAATTCAGGCAGAGAATAATTTTACCATCTTCTTGGAAGACTAGGGACAGAGGTGCTTTTTCTTTCTGGCCTCTGCATGGTAGAAAATATAAAATTTTTATGTCAGAGATAATCTTATCTTATTGCTCTGAGGTCAGGATTTTGATCTGTTTGATGTGTGTGCCTAATTTCTATAAACATTTGATTCTTTACCTTTTAGATTACTAAGTTTTGAACCATAGAGCTGTTGCAATTTATAAAGCCATTATTTTGAAATCCCATAAAAACTTTTTTCTTTCTTTTTTTCTTTTTCTTTTTTTTTATTACATTTTGGCTGGAATGCCATAAGCAGTGAGTTCTAGCTGAATGCCAGTGAAAAAGTCAGCAGATTCAAAGTAGGCAGAAAAAAAATGTATATAGCAGAGAACATAGAAGCCTATACATGTTTACTTAGAATTACGGGTTTTTGGAATAATGATCGTTTTAGCTCTGAACTTTCCATGATGTAATTTTACCCATCAGTTTAAAAATATGCGGAAGAATGGGCCATACTATGTAGCCAGCTAGAGTCCTAGAAATCTTGGTATGCCTTAATGTTTGGGAATCCCAATATGATTTTTATCAATCTCTCAGAAGCAAAGAAAATTTTATAAATTCTATAGAGGCATGTCAGGAGTTTAGACTGATGTTTTACATGGTGGCAAACCCCAGTGGCTTTTAGTTAGCCATCCTGCAATCACCATTTAGAATGTTTATTTTTGCTCTGGAAAGATTTTCAGAAACAAGCAAGGGGAAAGGGTCAAAATCAAAGATACCAAGATGAGTATTCACTGAAATTTTAAATCAGGCATGCAGATCAAACAAAATATTCAACTAGGCATGCAGACCAACCAAAAGTAATTTATCAGAAAAGATATGGCTCACAGACAAAATGTAAATTATGAAGAAATCAGAATACTCAATCCAGAAAGACATATGTCTTTATACCAGGGGAAAAAAAAAAAAAAAAAAACTTACCAAATAAGACAAAAAGTATTTTATCATTTTATTAAGGTATCCTTATCTAAACCAGACCCCAAACAATATTGAAAGTCCTCTACCACAAAGAGAGAGGTGCCATCAGAGAGAAGACTCACCAGGGCAGAAAAGGCAGGCCATAGAAGGGTAGAACTCAACCCCAGTGACTACTGCACACGGGTTCCAAAAATCACAAATACCTCCCAGGAGTGCTCCTTTCCAGTCCCCATTTCTGACACCATATGTGTTAATGTGAATAACAGAGAAGCACTACAAAAGAAAAAGATGTTTATTGGGGTATAAGCATTGCAATGGGAATACCTGTGTTAAAGTAAACTATGTGCGTATTCAGAAAGGTAAAGGAAGTTAAAAGATTTTTAAATAAAAAAAAATGAAGAGAATGACATAATTGTTTTGAAATAACTATTTTTGGCTACAAAGATGAATAACAAAGGTGATGCCAGTCTGTTAGACAAGCAGTTGCTGGGCAGATTTCCTTGCAGAGTATTTTTTATAAAGCTGTGATGGCCTTTATGCCGTTGTAATGCTGTTACAATGGCATTAAAGGTGTAATGGCATTATGCCAAAAGGTTGTTGCTTTTACAGTCTTTTGTGATAGCAAAAAACCTTCTCTTCATGGCCTTTGGCCTTCTCCAGCTCTATTTGTCAGGGTTTTCTTTATTTTATTTTTAACATTAGTGACTAAATTTTGATTGTGACAACTTTCACAGCATGTACATATATCAACTGATTTATTTAGTCCTTTCTGAATTATAATTTAAAATGTATATTGACATTTGGGATTTATTAACCATCTATAAATACAGGCAGGTTTTTTAATTAGAATATTCTTTCTTTACATGATTCCCTTTTTTATTTTCTTTCTTTTCGTGCCCTTCCTGTACTTACTGTTAAAGAGCATTTGAACTGGGTACTATTTATTTAAGGTTGATCTTTTCATGGAACTCAGATCACTTAGTAGAAAAGGCATTTAACAAAGTTAAGGTTATTATGTTGACTTCACAGGGAGAAATCCTTACCATAGCCCAATAAAATTAACTTTAGATTTGCCCCATGCTGTACTCATCCTTCCACATAGCATTAATACTCTCATCAGTGAAACCCGAGGCCCACTAAAGCATAGGCTAATCTATGGGAGGAAAATATCTTTTTTTCTACTCATTTTATGTTTATGGCTGAAAGCCCTATAATAAAAGACAAATTAACAAGAGAAATGCATACAAATGTATTCAATTTAGTTTTGCATGTCATGGAAGTCTTCATGAGGAAAGGAAAAGCCCACAACATAGTTAAAACTAAGAGTTTTTTATGGTAGGTTTAAGGAATAGTGGATAGTTGTGGAGAAACACGATAGATCATAGAGGGTGTGATCTAATGCAAGTAAACCAGTGGGGAGTGGGAGATCCCGATTGACAATACCTGTGTGTTCTGATTCTTCTCTGTGTCCTTGTCTTGAGACATAAGGATGCCCTTATTATGTTTTATGACCTGGTTCAGGGAAGAAGGGCACAAGGAGCGGTGGTGACATTCCTGCTGCTAATGTTTTCTCAAATTTCTTAAAATATTCAATTGCCAGGGTGACATATTTTGAGGTAGTATGTCTTGAACCCCATCAGTAACAAAGGCCAGGTAGTTAACAAATGTGTTAACAGCCTTCATAGGAACCGTGGCAAACTTGAGAGTGTGCCCTAAAAGGAGTGAGCATTAGAGACGTAGCTTCTGGCTTTCATTCTCCTGTATTATGACGATTTGCTGCCTAGTGTTGCTAAACATTCTAGTTTTCTTTTTCTTTCTCTCTCTCTCTCTCTCTCTTTTTTTTTTTTTTTTTTTTTTTTTTTTTTTTTTTTTTTTTTTTTTTGAGACGGAGTCTGGCTCTGTCGCCAGGACGGGTGCAGTGGCGCGATCTAGGCTCACTGAAAGCTCCGCCCTCCCGGGTTCAAGCAGTTCTCCTGCCTCAGCCTCCCAAATAGCTGGGACTACAGGCGCCCGCCACCACGCCAGGCTAATTTTTGGATTTTTAGTAGAGACAGGGTTTCACCATGTTGGCCAGGATGATCTCCATCTCTTGACCCCATGATGCGCCCGCCTCAGCCTCCCAAAGTGCTGGGATTACAGACGTGAGCCACCGCGCCCGGTCAGAAGTTGCATTTTAAATGGTATCTCCCCATTTTTTTTTAAATGGCTTTTTTTGGTCTTTCTGTTCTTTTCCTTTCCTTTTTTGTTTTCTCGTTGAATATAGTACATCATACATATCTGAAAGTACTAATTTTACACTTCTGACACAGATGTTGATATTTTTCCCAAAGGGTACTAAGTCAGAATATATTAACATTCTATTAGAAATCTACTCAAATAGTTGCCACTGGGGTTTGATATGCCAAGAATAGCATTTTCATTAAAGGACCATAATGTAACTGTAAGAAACTGTCTAGCCAAGCAAATAAACCTTGCATAGAATCCCAAAATGCCATTGTTGACTGAGGCAGAGGTTTATGAACTACTTATCTATAAAAGCTGTACTTCAATATGGCAGCTTTGGACTAGAGGAAGGATTGGGATAAGATATTTAAGGCAATTAATATATGTTCATAGTGGTAGAATTGCTTGCCCTTCATTATTGCCTTCCAAACACTCAATTTTCTATCCTCCTGAACATAGTTTTCTTCTTTTCACATGGAAATGGTAAAGTCAGTAGGCCAATTCAGTAGACTGAAACCAGACATATTTACATAGTAAGTTTGTTGTAGAGATGGTGGTGCAGGTTGATTTTTGCTGTTTTAATACAACTCTGGATGCCAAATTAGAGATTATTCTATGCTAGTTGTTCTCAATGTCAACCTAAAATAAAAATAGAAAGAGAGAGGCTCTGCCAAAAAATGATTTTACTTGAGAATAAATGACAGGATTGTAATCCAGGATACACAGGTTATGAAAAAATCATAGTTGTATCCAGATAATCTGAGGTAATGAGAAATTTTTAGAGGCAAAAAGGAGTCCTCATAAACTGCTCCGAATAAAGATATGTTGGTCACAGAAGCTCATTTCTGGAGCTGTTGTCAGCACATTGGTAAACATACCCATTGCTAGGCAAGTGTTCTTGTGAGAGCATCTAATCTGTAATTTTTCTAATATTGAAAAATTTCTTAGATAAACCTTGTTGAAAAAACATATGTGAACATACAGAAAAAGCAGTTAAGGTAAGATGTGAAACACATATAGGACATATAGAAACTTTTTGTGGACTTCAGGAAAGACTTTTTGTTAATTCTTATCTCAAACACAGATGAGTCCGCTTCTTTCATGACCTCCCAGCTGTACCTGGTCCGGGTCTGACAGGAGTGACTTCATCTTAGTACCAGCAACGTTCACGTTCAACTTTCACATCAGCTTTGAGTTTATATTAGACTAACCTGGAGAACTTTCAAAAATTCTGATGTCCTGGCTGCTTCCCATTACAAATTAGATCCTTTTGGTGGCATATGAAAGGGATACAAACATCAGTATTTTCCTAAACTCTTTAGTTAGAAAGAGCAGCTTTAAATGATGCAGCTAAGGCAGAGAACTATCATTCTCAGTGATTTCGAGTAGTGATTTTTATCTCCGTCACAGGAATCTCAAAAAACATGAGACCCAGCTAAATTATATGTATCCAATTATTTATTTAACAGAAATTTGTTAAAATATTTTTAACAAATATTTTAATATTTAGGGAAATATTTTACCTAATAAGGAAAGTTAATTTGATCTGGAATTTAGTTAAATTGTAGAAGAAAGAAAATCAAATAGAAATTATCTTCTGAGTGAAACTGAACAATAAACAGGTATTTTTGGCCAATGTAGAATGAGATATTGGGAGGGGTCCATTAGGCATGGGTAAGAACAATTTGTCCACCTTTGATTGCCTAAGGACAATCCATCTGTATATAACTTACAAGTTGTTTATCCTCACTAAAATTTAGTACATAGAACACTGTTAAAATTTTTTATTTTCATTAATTATATTAAATATATTAACTTTAAATTTTTGATAACAATTGTCAGCGTGAGGTTCTCAAACTTTAATGGACATCATAATCATCTGGAGGGCTTATTAAAACACAGATTGCAAGACCAGCCCAGCAAACATGGTGAAACCCTATCTCTACTAAAAATACAAAAATTACCCAGGTGTGGTAGTGCACACCTGTAGTCCCAGCTACTCAGGAGGCCGAGGCAGGAGAATTGCTTGAACACTGGAGGCGGAGGTGCAGTGAGCCCAGATCATGCCACCGCACTCCAGCTTGGGTGACAGAGAGAGACTCCATCTCAAACCCTAAAGAACACAGATTGCTTCCCTTTCATCTGTCCGTTTCTGAATTGACAGGTCTGGGGTGGGGCCCCAAAATTTGTATTGCTAACAAGTGCCAGGTGATGCTGCTGCTGCTAGTGCAAGCACAATGCTTTGGGAACCACTCTCTTACAAGGGATACCTCATTTATCTGGTGATACGGCCAGGGCTCAGATGAGAAACGTTTTAGTAAACTATTTTACCTTTTTGAGCCTCCTCATCTGTAAAACAAAGAGGTTGGACTAGATTATATCTACTACAAAGAAATATTGGATAAGTTAATAATAAGAACCCCTTCGAACTAAAAATGTTCTTTAGAAGAGGATAAATGTTTTATGAAAGAAGAGCAAAGAAGTATTCAGTCTCTACTATAACTAATTCCGATCATTCCTGAACTTTAATACCCAATTAGCAAAACAAAGGCCAGTACCTAGACAGACCCTTTATACTTTGACAGTAGTTTGGAGATCATTTTTCCTCTCTTTTATGTCTCATCACATCCTCTGAGGACTGCAAGATATTTTTCATAGTGTGTTTTCCAGTCATTGGTCTTGGTGTCTCTGAAAGGAGTCCAGGTATTTATATGTATTTTTTTTACCTAATTACATTTCCATTGAGGTCTTACTGCTCTGTAGAGATTGCTACCTTTTAGCTATTGGCTGATCTACCTTTTAAATCTAGTTTTTGGAAATTCTCAAACAGTTCTGGGTAGCATTCTGTCATCTGGATTGCAAACAGATGAGGTTCTAGTAGAACTCCAGGGGCTTTATGCTTCAGAGCATATAATGATGGTTGGACCAGTGGAGGGAGCTGTTTACTTGAGAATCACTGACCTTTTTGCTATAAGCCAAATATGAACACACTTTGTTGCTGGTGACGAAGCTAGTGCTAAACCACTTATCCCTCTGAGTCAGCATTTTCACTGAGCTACACCACTTATTTTGCTTTTAATTTGGAAAGAGATTTACCTTACATTATTGCCTCAAAGGACTGTTCTTTCAATGGCTCTTGTGACTAAGTGGAATGTTGGTAAGAGCTGAAAGTAGGAGATGATCTATAAGATAGAAAAAGAGAAAGGCTATTTGCTAAATGAGGTGAACAGTTCCTTATTAGTAAGCATATTTGAGGGTACTCAGTCTTAACTCATGTAAGTAATAAATTACCTCTGATAAGAAAAGTTAAAAAAAGAAAAAGAAAGTACTTCTCCCTCAGTGCATATTTAACTTTCAGGTCACATTATCTTTGGAGTTCCAGAGTTAATGATTATTTATTTTAATAGAATAAGTAGATTTAAATTGGTTAAATATAGAGTGTTGAATTTCAGGACTGATGAGGAGTGCCACTAATCTGAAGAAGGCCAGATGTATGAATGGAAGAGAATATTTAATGATGTTTGTTAAAATTTAAGAAGGCTAGGCTAATAAAAGGATAACATGAAATTAACCTTTTAGATTCCAGAGTTTAAATTTCTGTTATATGTGTCTGTCTGCTTTATGTTTTTCTGTGCCATGCTATGGTTTATGATAGTTCAGAATATCTGATAAACCTGTAATGTATGCATGTTTTTGTTTTTGAATGAGACTATAAACAATAATAAACAAAGCTTAGTTTACACGATATTCAACAATTTGTTTCTAATTTTTTCACCTGTGGACATTTTTGTCATCATTAATGTAATTGAAAATGATGGCTCAAAAGAAGAATGGAGAGGATATAGAGATGTAGTCAAGGGACTGGATTCTAAAGATGCCTTCTCCCCTTCTAGTTATGTAATTTTTAGGTAATTATTTACCTTCAATGGGTTTTGAATATGTTTAATTTAAAATTACAAGATTTAACTTCTAGGCCTTTCCAGTTTTGATATTTTGATGTGTTAAAAGTGATTCTCGGTTATAGTTAGGCCACTTAGTTTACCAAATTAAACTGAAAAGCTGAGCATCCCAAGCGTGTTTTAAAATCACATTGATTCAAATACAGATTTATATGTGGAAACTAGTCAAAGTTTAATGTTGTGTGGTTAAAAAATACACGTATTTTAACTTATAATTTTTGATCAAATTTATTTGAGAATATTAGTAATAATTTTTACTAAATATAAGTAATAATGTATACTAATTTTTACAAATTTTGTTTCATTATTAAAATTATTATTTTTTTACCATTTTTACATAATGTGTTTTTATAATTATTTCAATCTTCAAAAATACTAAAATTCCTCCTTCTCAAATATGGTTTAGTTAGAATATTACAAAGGTAACATTGAGGCCGGTTGTAGTGTCTCATGCCTGCCCTCTAATGCCAGCTACTCAGGAGCCTGAAGCCAGAGGATCACCAGAGCCCAGGAGTTTGACGCTGCACTGAGCTAAGATCACACTCCAGCCTGGGTGAGACTCTGTCTCTTAAAAAAAAAATTAGTCTAGGTTTATATAATAAAATAATGTCAAATAAATGTATATTATACATTACATGCTGATACATTTTATTTGGAAAAAATGCTGTAAATATAATTTAGAAAGCTGATAACTAGCTTTTAGAAATCCCATTAATGTATTTAAAATATTGTTACACCACTCTTAATTAGACTAAGAGAGCCTTGCGGACTGCTTTGTAGTCTAGTCAAGTCTAAGTTCTATGAATTCCTTGGTTGAGATTTTCTACTGATAGATGGCAGTTTTCTGTGATTAAAAAAAAAGAACAAAAATCAAGTTCAGAAGCCTTTGCAGAGCAATCTGTTTAGTTTTTCAAGGCTGTTTCTTCCTACTAAAAGTTTAGAAATATGACATATGATGTGCTTCTTTTGCCTGGAGAGAGATTACTTCATGATAATATAGATATTTGGATTTTGAATTGCATTTCAGGCTATCAGAGATGTCACTAAAGATTTTATTTCATGTACCAGTACATATGTAGTTCTTGCTGTACGTCTCATCTCTAGAAAGCATTAATGTAACTTATTTAACAACAAATTTATGAGAAAATAATGGAGAACTATGTGTATAGTATTTTCCTTTAATCATCATTATCTTTTATACAAATAACCCTGAGAATGTAACTTTGATGGACTTAACAAATTTCTTTTTCAGAATATGTTTAGCTTTCTGGATTTAGGACTACAGCCTTCTATCATTTTGTGTAAAGACATTTCTAGTCTATTTACTATTGATTAATTTTATATGATTCTTAACAATAAATTCAAAATCATACTCTTAAAACTTCACCTTGGTAGCATGCATTCAATTTTGTTCCCTCTGCTGGCCTGAAATCACTAATGAAAGCCTGAATGTCATAAGGCAATGAGGATTGCCCATCAGTTACAGAGCTTAGCCAACTGTGTAATGAAGTCTTGTTTGTTTGCTTTCTTTTATATAGCACTTAGTGAATCTCAACACATTTTCAGCTGCTTAGTGATATTGCTCATTTTAACATTTCACCTAAACTTGTTGCATCATTTTACTAACCATTACTGAACTTTATTTCATTTCGTATACCTAGTAAGGCAGTACCAAAGTAATTGGAACTCGAGCAGATGATAGGCACTAAAATAGGATAACAGCAACACTAAAAGAGAAGACGTCAAAGATGATAAGAAATCTGAAACTACATTTACCATATTTCTGTACACACTATTTAAAAGATTTTAAAACTAAAGTAAAAAGCAAGTACATGTTTATGATTATAAATACATACCTACATACATATATAGTAGGATTACTACAGTAAACTATGTAAGTCCCCTGTTGATATTTCTATCTGGGTTGACTTCCAATACCAACAATGAATTTTTTGATTCTCTGGATGAAACTCGGTTTTCAACAATTCAATTCATTTCTGACAGTAACTACTTGGAGTTAGCACAGGCTCTACAGCTTTAGGAGTCACTCCTACAAGACTAACTCCACTTTAGGTCCTAATTACAAGCATTGGGCCACCCATACATGTGACTGGCTGGCTATAAATTGGAGTGCCCCAAATCCCTCCCCTAAGGTTTGATAATTGTTCAAGAGGGATCACAGAATTTATGGAGACACTTTACTTATTAGTAAGTAAATTAATAAACATATTGGCTTATTATAAGGAGTGCCACTCAAGAACAATCAAATGGAAGAGAAACATAGGGCAAGGTATGGGGATGGGGTTGGGAGTTTGCATAGAGCTTCCACGTTTTCTCTGATTGCACCATACTCACAACACCTTGATGTGTTTACCAGGCTGGAAGCTCATCAAATTTAGGTGTTCAAGTGCTGTTTGCCTGTTTGTTTGTTTTTTGAGATGGAGTTTCATTCTGTTGCCAGGCTGGAGTGCAATGGCATGATCTCGACTCACTGCAACCTCCACCTCCCAGGTTCAAGGGATTCTCCTGCCATGGCCTCCCGAGTAACTGGGACTGCAGGCACATGCCACCACACCTGGATAATTTTTTGTATTTTTAGTACAGATGAGGTTTCACCGTGTTAGCCAGGATGTTTTCCGTCTCCTGTCCTTGTGATCTGCCCGCCTCGGCCTCCAAAAGTGCTGGGATTACACACATGAGCCACCATGCCCGGCCTCAAGTGTTTTTATAGAGCTTACTCTCCAGCCTCTCCTAGTTTTCCTAGAAGTCATTGAGTTGGACTAAAAGTACCAACATTTTGATCACTTGGTCTTTCTGGAGGCTAGCCCCATCCATCCTGAGGCTATCTGGAGGCCCTATCCTAGTTCATCTAACTAGCATAAACTTAGGTGTCATCAGAAAGAGCTCATTATGAATAACAAAAGACATTCCTGTTACTCAGGGAATCCCAACGGTTTTAGGAGCTCTGTGCCAGAAACTTGGATAAGGAACACATTGTCCTATTCCATTTTTAATAGTCTGGTCTGTATCCTTCTCAACTTTTGCTCATGTGGACTTTGGGCCAGACTTAATCAAAGAAAAAGAAGTAAGGTATTATATATCACGAAGATTAATGCGAGCACTAAAATTTAAATATGTATCACAAATGTATGAATTAAAATATATTTTATGTGTTCTCATTTTTTAAGAGATGGGGTCTCATTATATTGCCCTGCCTGGCCTCAAACTCCTGGGCTTAAGCAATCCTGAAGGTTCTAACTAGCTGGGATTAAAGGTTCACCATTGTTCCTGGTTTATGTTTTTAAATCTGTTTTCATATTGAATGATTTTACTTTTAATTCTAATTTTGACTTTAATACAGATACTACTTTTTTATTAATATTATCTTAGTATAGTTGTGCATCTTTTTATTTTTAACCTTTTTAACATTCTAATTTAATTATTCGTATATAGCATTTCAGCAATTTTTGTAGGTATAATCAATCGTTTAATTGTTTTAAGTTCAACAAATGATAGCTTCGTTATATATATGCGTATACATACACACAACGAACATTTGAAATACAGAGAAATTTCAGCCTGAAAGCTCACAATCTACCATTAATAGTTTTGTTTTGCTGAATACTAATCACATGTATATTTACTGAAAATAATTAATTTGACACCATTATTTTTAACAATTAAGGAATCATAACTTTTCTAAACATATTTCTAAGAATTTTCTGAGGCCGTTTCAGGAATACTTTATGATTCTATTGGCAGGTATTAGTCAGCAATTTTGGCTGGAAGCCTACAAGCAGAATGGAGATGTTGAAAGCTGAAAATAAACGAATTAAAAGGTATTGGGTAGCTCAAAAAAAAAAAACAAAACAAATAGAAAATGGAAATAAGTAAGGAAGTTAGGCAATATCCAGTCCTGTGACCAAAACAAGTTCAGCAAAGTATTTTGTGCTGTAATTTTGCTGATCATTAGATACCACAGCTTGCTCTACTGCTAGTAGGAACAGCGGCCTCTGGATGTAGCTGCTGTCGTCACTGCCACTTCTGGTCCTGGAGACCACTGCACCTCCTGCCATTGCAATGGATTCTCTGTTGTCTGAATAAGAGCATCTGAGTGTTGTACTTAGGTCACTCTCTCATGGTCTACAAACAAGGGAGTCCTGATCATTAGTTTGTCTTTATCTGGGCTTTTTGGCTTCTAGAGTTGGGGTCAATCTACCTGCAACCAAGATTCATAGAGCAGCAATGTTCCAATATAGAAACAGAGTTTACATTCAGGGTAACAACCATAAGACAAATATTGACTGTTACAGAGCAGCCATTAAAGAGATTGAGAAGTTAAGATTTAATGTTGTAAATTAGTTTTTGGAGATAAATAGTCATACTTGGATCACAAAAATGTAACCTGTAAGGAACCACAGAAACCATTTCATGTAGCTGCTTTTTTTCTTTTTTGGTTAGGCAACTGAGTATGAGTGGTTAAGTGTCTTGTCCATTAAAAAAAATAGCATATTGTTTGTTAATTCTTTTCTTTAGTAAACGCTTATTAAACACCTAATACATATTGGACACAACACTTACTGCTGGGAAAAGAGTAATAATAATAATAGTATAAAAACATCAACAATACATACTCTATTGTCAAATATATTCTAACAAGAGGAAACTGATTAAAAAAAAGGAATCAGATTAGCAAGAATGATATTGTCAGAAAGTAAATATTTATGTAATGGGGAGTGACCAGGTGTGAATATTAGTATGATTACCAATCCTATGTATTTTTTTCTGAAAACTGACACTTTTTCCTATTCAGTATTTAACATTTTCATGTGAATATTTTTCAGAATAATTTTCTTAATTTACTTTTGCCACTTGGTGGTACTTTTCAGTGTAAAGACTCTAATTCTTCAGTTCATAGATTCTAATTTGTTATTTCTTTGATTTTTTTTCTTCTCCATCTTATGTTGTAGAATATCTTAAACAAGAGATGTTATTAAGACAGGGACATACATGCCCTATCTCTTTGCATTTTATTTCTGCTTTAGAATAGTACTTTTGCTTGTTCTTTGTTTGGTAATTTTATTTATAAACCTGCCCCATCTGTTATTCAGTGTGTTTATTAAGAATCTACTTTTGTTATTGCTATTCAGTGTTGTTGTGCATAGGGGAGAATATCAATTATGATTTTGAGTTCCAAAAACAGAATTGTTTAAAAACATTTTATTCTTTTTTTTCTTTTTTCTTTTCTTTTCTTTTTTTTTTTTTTTTTTTAATTTCCAGTGGAAATCTTTATCATATTACTTTCAAACCGATCTTTTTTTTTTTTTTTTGAAACGGAGTCTCTCTGTCACCCAGGCTGGAGTGCAGTGGCACGATCTCCACTCACTGCAAGCTCTACCTCTCGGCTTCACCCATTCTCCTGCCTCAGCCTCCCCAGCAGCTGGGACTACAGGTGCCCGCTACCACACCTGGCTAATTTTTGTATTTTTAGTAGAGATGGGGTTTCACCGTGTTAGCCAGGATGGTCTCCATCTCCTGACCTCATGATCCGCCCGCCTCGGCCTCCCAAAGTGCCGGGTTTACAGGCGTGAGCCACCACGCCTGGCCTAAATAAATTTTTACACAACATTTTTACTTGTTTATTTATTTGCTTTACTTTAAGCTTATTTCCTTTTTTATCATTTTCCTTACATTAATATTAAATACAAAATAAATATTATGTATCTTAATATTTTTATTTACTTATTTTATATATTTACTTTAAATTTATGTACTTATTTTAATATTTTAGTCTTTTTCTTCTATTAGTTTTATGTCTTCTGTTAGCTTGGTTTTCTTGAACTGTAGTTATTTCTTCCTTTTGTTCACGGTGATTGTTTTATTCATTTACGGTTTTAATGTGGTTTCTCTGAAATATTTGGTGTCTCAGGATTTTCTACTCCTTTTTAAGTGTAAGGATTTAAGTTAATGTATGATATTGGCTGATAGCTACAGTGTATTTTCTCAGTAAAGTGACAGCCAAAGATATTATTTACAATTAAACTGATTTTCATATATATAAAATCTACAAACTATAATGAACAGAGAGAATTACAAGTAACGAAAATAGTTTACGATTCCTGGAGACGTGGTTTAGTAGTTAAGGAATGGTAAGTTCTAGGCAGGCTTGTTTAGAGAGTAGAGGTAACTAATTTTGTGTGGGTGAGGTTCCATAAGCTCATTACATGTGGCAACTGTTTTGCTTGGTCTCAGTAATCACTGAGAATCTTCAGTGGCAGAACTTACTAATTTCTGATGCTAAGAATCCTTATTTTACTTCACTGAGATGTTTAAAAGCACTTTAATTAATTACTCAATGAATTACTTGAATAATTACATGATTAAAATTTAATTAATTTAATTATATGATTGAAGTTTGTTTGGAAGCAAATGCAAGTGTAGAAGAAGTATATTTTCAGCATGCAATATCTCATCAGTTTATCTCCCATCGTTTCTCAAGAATCTCCTGGAGCATATGTTCTATTGAAACTGTACAGTCAGCCAAGAAGGAAGAAGCTATAGATCCAATGCAGGGAGAAAAGTTTTATTTTAAAATACTACATGTCATCAAACTTTGTAAATTAACTTCTCTAAACACTTTTTATGTATTAATTCATTTATATGTCATAATACCCCTAGGAATTAAGATTTGAACATAGTTAGGATTTACTTCAAAGTCCATACTTGTAAGCTCTACAATGTACTGCCTCTCCCTTGCAGTGCTGAGAAGGAAATTAGAATTATGGCCACAGCTATGCAGCAGCCTTTGAAAGCTATGTTCCTCTCCAGGTATTGTGACAGCAATGGGAGAAACTGAGAGACTATGTGATGTTTGACCAGATGGATAGTTGAATGTACTATTTTACTTCTATTAAATGAAGTTACATGAAGATAAATTTTAATTAATAGACTATGATGTGAGAAAAGTATTAATCACGAACTCCAGAAAAACACACACACACACACACACACACACACAGACATGCACACACACGCATTACACACACAAGGAAATGTAATTTTGATTATGTTAACTGGCTCGAAAGTAACAATATTTACTTACTCATAATAATGTATGAACCAAATACTAATTTTAACAATAATGTAGGCCAAGGCGAGTGGATCATGGGGTCAGGAGTTTAACACCAGCCTGGCCAACATAGTGAAATCCAGTCTCTATAAAATTACAAAAAGTTAGCCAGGTATGGTGGTGGGAGCCTGTAATCCCAGCTACTTGGGAGGCTGATTCAGGAGAAACACTTGAACCTGGGAGGTGGAGGTTGCTGTGAGCCAAGATCATGCCACTGCACTCTAGCCTAGGTGACAGAGAGAGACTCCATCTCAAAACAAACAAACAAAAAATAATGTAACTGTTGTACTGGGTTATAAGGTGAGTGTAAGAGGTAAATCTCTATTTACTGTAATGGAAAGACAGTAGATTCTTTATTAATTGATAAACATCAAGTTGGTAGAATTTGCATGTAATTTGGAAATACAAAAGTAAGCACTAGGAGAAACAATTAAAAGAGCTTCAAATTTCCTAATTCTGAAGAACAGAATCATAAGGTCATGGTCTGTAGTTTTCTTTAAACAGCTTTCAGCAGTTTTCACCTTTAACTTGAATTTTTAAAAGAAGGTACAAATCATTTGCTAAAAACAATAAAACTTTTCAAATGGAAGAGCAGAGGAGAGAGCACAAGAGATGAATTTATGGAGGAAAACTTTTCAGAAGCCAAAGAAGAGAGAAAGAAAAAAAGGGTTAATTCTGCAGTTATTCATTAGGCTCTATTATTAGTTTGGACTTAGAAATTAAAATGTAATTACAGGTAATTATTTTGTTTTACCTTGATGTTTGGTAAATTTAATCTCTCTAGATACAGCTCACCTTCCTCTGTGCCATATTTCTTCTTCTATGCTCCCATCTAAGTTAATTTTACCTGTCTTTCCCATGTGTCTCATGTCTCAATGGTGACACCCACAATCTACCAAGTCATCTTACTGGAACCATGGAGTCATCTTTGACTTCTCCACTCTTCTTATCTCCACAGGTCACAGTCTTCTGCCAATTCTATTTAATAGTATATCCATTTTCTCCTTTTTATTCTCCTCATTACTGTTATGCTTCCAGGTTTATTGTTTCTTGTCTGGCTTTCTGCAAGATTTCTAAACTAGAAATTCCAAAGTTTTCTCTTTTATAATAATTTCAAAAATATGCCAAAGCTGAGAGAAAAGTATAATGAATCCCCACAGCACCTAATTTAAATTACTGTTACTTTAATCTAAGTCAACACCAGTAAGGCAATCTGTGAACTTACTTTTCATTTGCAATCTGTATTCCCCCACATCATTTTTTTGTTAGTTACACATTTTCAAAGTGTATATGTATTATGTACGATTTAATTTCCTTTTAATCCCCATTTAATTTTTGGTGTAGGTTATATTTATTATTTGCTACAAATCCTTATGCTCATGTATTTGCAGTCATTTTTGTTGTGAGAAGTTTGTTTAAAGGGAAGGGCTCATTGAATACAATATTCCCTGTTCATTACAGTTTGTAGCCTACATGCTTGAAAGTAAACTTGGTTGTAAGTAAAATTTTAGGCTCACATTTTCATTCATAAACATATTATTCTATTTTGGGGAGCATGTTATGGTTGAATAATCTGGTAAGAATCTGACTTTTTTCCTTAAGTCACTTGCTTTTTTGCCTCTCAGGAAAAAAATGTTCACTGTGGTTAAAGTCTAATGGTTGCATCAGTGTGCTTTGTTCTGTTCTTCTGGGTCAGTTTTCCCTGGTATGTTGTCTGTCTTTTCAGTGTGTTGTTTCAACTATTCTTTTATTTTAGAAAAAAAAAGTTTTAAATCATAGTTTTAACTATATATTACATTTCATTACTTTGCGTTTTTCACCTCTCAATATCTATTAAATACTTTGGATCTGTTTCGTTTCTTATTTTTGATTAAAGCAATGTCTTCCTTTCTGTTTTCTATTCCTCTTAACAGAAATAATAAAACTTCTAATCTACTTTATAATTCTAATTTTTTCTTCTAATTATTTCTTAAATTATGTAATATTTTTCTTGCAATCCTCTCTTCTTCAATCACCTCATATCTGAGTTTTTCTGTTTTTAAAGCTTGTTTTTAAGTGTTCTTCAATTTTATTAGGTTTCTTTAGCTTGTTTTGAAATACTACTTTTTTTTTTTTTTTTTTTTTCTGTTTGATAAATGGTAGATTCTTTATTGGGTGTGCCTTTATTTGAAGTAGGTAAATTATTCTGTCTTTATTCTTATTTCCTTTATATTTGCATAATTTCTACTGCAATTTTTTTCTACTGCTTATATGCAGTAGAAAAATTCCCCCCTTCCTTCCTCACTTTCTCGCTTTCTTTCTTTCTTTTTTCTTTCTTCTTTTCTTTCTCTCTTTCTCTTTTTCCTTTTTTTTGGGGATGGAGTCTCACTCTGTTCCCCAGATTGGAGTGCAGTGGTAAGATCTCAGCTCACTACAACCTCTGCTTCTCAGGCTCAAGTGATCCTCCTACTTCAATCTCCTGAGTAGCTGGGACCACAGGTGCGCACCACCACACCGGGCTATGTGTGTGGTTGTGTGTGTGTGTGTGTGTTTGGTACATACTGAGTTTCACCATGTTGCCCAGGCTGGTCTCAAACTCCTGAGCTCAGGCAATTCAACTACCTCACCCTCCCAAAGTGCCAGGATTACAGGTGTAAACCACCATGCCTGGCAAAACTTTTGTTATTCTCACAGGTGTTTAAAAAAAAAAATACAGTCATATATTTTTGAAAGGTTAATTCTCTTTCCCTTTCCCAATTTATCTGAACTCTCTTAATTTAGCTTCTGTATCCTACAGCTTCTCTCAGTGTCAGACTGTTCTGGAAAGGATATCTAGTCCATGGATTTCAAAGATCCGTAGGGTTCAACCTTTTTTCAGAGCAGCCTTTAGATGGTTTCCTTACACATACCTTTGAGTTGAACTGTGAAGAACGCTGTCCCGGTTTTGACTGCCATACACTGATCAGCTGGCCAGGTTTCTAAGGAGTACCTGTAGTTGACTTGTAGGTTCTCCGGCTCTTAAGTTTATCCAATTTCCCTTTGCTATTTCTCTGCTTCCTTTCTCATAGCCGCTAACGCCATGTGGACCTTGATTTGTTTTTTGGTTTTGGTTTTGCGTGTGTGTGTGTGTGTATGTATGTTTTCATAACAGCTCTTTTTAGAGATAATTAATGTATAGTAAAATTCACCTTTTAAAAATGTGTAATTCAGTAGTTTTTGGTGTATTCATAGAGTTGCACAAACATAATGAACTAATATTAGAAAATTTTCATCACCACCCCTCCAAAAAAAAAAATCCATTAGCAGTCACTCCACGTGATCTTTTCCCAACAGTCTCTGGAAATCACTAATGTACTGTCTGTTTCCATAGATTTGCCTATTCTGGGCTTTTCAGAAATAAATAGAACCATGAAATGCATTTTTTTCAACTGGGTTCTTTTACATACCATAATGTTTCAAGACTTGCTCATATTCTATCACCTTTATATTGCTGAATAATATTCCATTACGTGGATATGCCATACTTTATTTATTCATTTGCAGGTGATGAACATTTGTGGTTTTATCAAGGTCATATATGTGACTTCTAATATATCTTTAGAGAAGTTATTGCTTCTAGTTCTCTATAATTTCACTAGTCCAAAACTGCCTTCAGCTATCTATCCTGACTAAACCCTTAGTCACCCTATCAACTTTTATTTTACCTGAACAAAGATTATTTTACATATATCTAAATATGCAAATTCAAAAAATATATAATTGTAAATGAAAGTAGAAAAGAAATGAGGATTAAATATATTTCAAATAGTAATTTAGAAACCTAAAGATGGTTATGAACTCTAATTTGAATAATCTGTATTGTGAAGTTGTGACTGTCCCTTCAATAGACATACTCAAACAAACATTGGATAGCAACCTAAACATTATAGACAGGTTTCCTGCATTAGTCTGGGGGTTAGACAAAATGACAACCAAGATCACTTCCAATTTTTTATTTATGTAATGTTGCGTACCCAAGAAATTACCGAAAAAAGCTTTTAATAATCACTGACATCTTATGCTGTCAGTTTTTATAAGCAATTACATTTTTAAAGAGACATGTATACACATAAAATAGAAGCATTTCTGTTACATCACAAAATAGGCATTTCTAAAAATAAACCAAGCTGCTTTCCAAATCTCACATATAAAAAAAACTATGCTTATAGTAAAGTTAATGATGGGCAAAGCGACTCAGCATCTATAAAACTTTGCAATTGGAGCACAAAAACAAAAGAACAAAATGACATTCCTTATAAATATACTGGTGCAGTCAAATGTATAATATATATATTTAATTCCTAACAGTTATACATATTGAACTTTATTTACCAAAAAAATCAATCATTATGTTTGAAAAGAGGAACAAGAAAAATTTCAGTTAAATTGCTCTGTTATAAAGATTAAAATGAAAGTTACAAGATATATTAGTTAACTAGGGATGTTTTAGGTAAGTATTGCAAATTAGGAGTCTTAAAACAACAGACATTTATTTTCTCACTAGTCTGGCCATAAGTCTAACATCAAGGAGTCATGTCAACAGGGAAACACTTTCTCCAAGAAACTCTAGGAAAAACTTCTCTTTCTTAACCCTTTCAGCTTCTGGTAGCTGTGAGTATTTCATAGCTGGAGGCTGCACTACTCCAATCTCTGTTTTCATTTTTTTGTGAATTTGTGCTTTGTGTCCTTTCCTCTTCCTTGCTCTCTCTCAAATCTCCCTCTCCCTTTCTCTTACAAAGATTCTTGTCATTGGACTGAGGACTCATCCAGATAATGTAATTATGATATCTATATTTTACAATTATTAACTACAACTGTTAAGACCCTTTTTCCAAATAAGGCAATATTCACAAACTTTCAGAATTGGGATGTGGGCATATATTTGGGGAGCCACCATTTTATTCAACATACAAGAATGGTGGCAAACTATGTAATAATAACTTCCAAGTCAGAAACGTTATCTAATTCAAGCCAACAGGTAGATTTTTGGGGTCAGCTGGCATCATATATAATATTATATCCTCTCGTGGCTTGCTGCATTCAGTGCTTATTTGGTGGCACAAAGCATTGAAATGCTAAGGAATGCCATGTATGAGCCAGTGCAATTTCCACTTCATATTGACATTGTTTCCCTATTTACTTGTCACATATGACTAATCCACTTTACAGAAAATACACATTGTAGGAAAAAGACTATATTTCAGAACAAGCCATAAATCAAATATAAATAAGCTGAAAACTCTAATGCTAACATTTTAAGCTCATATTACTATTAGAATTTTTAGAAAAAGCAGTATTATGTTTTTATTATGGAGAAAAATTGACAAATTACTTTTACAAATCGTTTAACTGAAGTTTGAGGTGAGTTTATACAATTGGAATAATGATATTGTATCATATGTCACTAAAAGTTTTAAATATGAAATAAAACCTTATTCCTAAAGAAAGTACTTTTTGAAACTATTAGAATGGGGATATAAAACAGAAATATGTTAAAAATAGTTCACATAATATATGTCTCAAAAAGGGGTCATCAAAATACGGATTTAATGACTAATATTCAAGGATCACAGTGAGTTCCTAAAATCTAAACTTTTCTAGCTTTTTTTTTTTTTTTACCTTTGGGCTATTTTCGTCAACTTTAGCAATGTGAAAATTACTGAGCCGTAGTATTTCCATTAATACATTTGTTGACTAAGACTGAGACAGAATCAGATCCACTGCATGTCTTTGGGGATGAAAGAGGAAATATTTTTCTATTCTATTTCCGTCAGGCATTCTATTAAAGAGAATATAAAATACCTTATAGGTTAAGAATTATATTTAGAAGAGTCTCTGAAAAATTTTATTACCTTATTGAAACTCTGCACTGGTTTCAGTGAAATCATCTTGAGATGCACAAACATTTTATAGATCATGTCTTATTTTAGAGTAAAAGCAGATATATTTTGAGATATGACCACAGTGGAGTGACATTACCTGGCACTTTCTTTAACAAATTGGGAGTAAAGTGTATTTTTTTTTTCTTTTGCTTTACTCAAGAACTATTAGGTTAAATTTTAGAAATTATCTTACTGGTACACTTATTTTAAATAATCTCCCTGGTTATAAAAATCAAGACATTTCTAGTGCAAGAAAGATACGAGCTCTTAGATTCACAAGAGGATAGCTGCTTTGCACGTGTAGTGTAAATAGATTCCCTTTCAGACTTAAAATTGGGCTTGCTGTTGTTAAGGGCTGTCAATATTTAATTTACCAGTTTAATTATTTACTTTATCTGTTTTAAGACTAGAGACTTTCAGATGCATAGCATATACTCTAGAAAAGGGAGGGAACATTTCAAACAGGTCCCACGTTTTACCCCCTTTTGTTTTGTTGCTTTACTCAATCTTAAATCCTTCATTACCTTCCTTATCTCAATTTACTCTTTCATTTGGTGGTTTCAAAAAAGCGTCATAGTACATGTTCAAGAATCTCTACTTGTACATTTTTGGCAACTTCTTGACTTTTATATTAATGGATTTCAGGTTAATTCAACAAGTTCAAAAGTTATTAAGCACTTAGTGTTCTATAAGATGTTCATTTAGTAACCATAGTGTAGACAAGGTGGATAGGGCATGATTCCCACTTGTGCTGCCTTAGATCAGTGCAAAAAAGCTCCTGCCCTAAGCTCCACAAATCAGAGAAACTTGAATAAAAATAATTAAAGAACACACAGACAATTCTCAGCACAACTCATTATTTGAAACATTTGTTCTCATGATTAACATCATTCAGATCCTAGGAAAACTTTACTACATATCTTGGCATACGTTATTATAACAAAAGGTGATTTGTCGCGGGGTGGGGGGAGGGGGGAGGGATAGCATTAGAAGATATACCTAATGTAAATGATGAGTTGACTGGTGCAGCACACCAATATGACACATGTATACGTATGTAACAAACCTGCACGCTGTGCACATGTACCCTAGAACCTAAAGTATAATTTAAAAAAAATGTAGAAGAAAAACAAAAGGTGATTGTATACAAATGCTTTGAAGATTTGTGGGTTCCACAATTGCCAGTGTCAGATATGTACTATTTCTGAGTAAAGAAAAAGTCTGAGAGGAAGAAGCACTTAAAAATAAAAACAAATTAATTTTTTAAATCCTTTCAGTTAACAAATGCATTAGACTCTTACATAATAAAACGTTATTTCCAAGGGATATTGAGTGTCATTTTTTTTTGTACCTCTTTGTGCTCTTATTTAATCCTTACAGTACTCAGAAATAAGCATCTTTTTATTTATTTATTTATGTATTTATTTATTTATTTTGAGACAGAGTCTCACTCTGTTGCCCAGGCTGGAGTGCAGCGGCGCCATCTCGGTTCACTGCAAGTTCCGCCTCCCGGGTTCATGCCATTCTCCTGCCACAGCCTCCCGAGTAGCTGGGACTACAAGTGCCCACCACCACGCCCGGATAATTTTTTGTATTTTTTAGTAGAGACGGGGTTTCACCGCGTTAGCCAGGACGGTCTGGATCTCCTGACCTCGTGATCTGCCCGCCTTGGCCTCCCAAAGTGTTGGGATTACAGGCGTGAGCCACTGCACCTGGCCCAGAAACAAGCATCTTTCTTTTGCAAGTGTTGCACATACTGGCTGAGGAACATTTTTCAATATTTAACCATTCATGCTACTCACTCTTAAATCTGAATAAATGTAGTGTTAGATATAATATGTATAAAAGGTACAACTGGATGGATTTTTAATAACAGATCTGTGAATAGTTCTATTTTTATAAAAATATTTAATGGCTTAAAATGAGAATTTTATAAAATTAAATTTAACATTATATTTACATAATTTTATTAAATATTTTTATATTTTTCCAATTTATTCTAGTAGAGTATTTTGAATATTTTTTAAAAATAATAAGTACATAAAATAACTTTAATTTAAAACTTTTACATTTACCTTGAATTTCATTTTTATTAAAATTTGTTGAAATTTTATACTTATAATTAAATTTTATTAATTTATTTAGATCTTTATGTGTGAATCTTTATTATTACCATTATGAATAATTTTACTGAAATGAAGGCAAAAAGAATATGCTTTATAAAATAGACATATGAAATAGTAATAATTTATGAAATATATATGTATATATAATATGCCTATATATTTTTGCATCCTTACCTCAGCATCTTATCCACACGGTATCTAGGCATTCGCAGTGACAGCTACATATGTCTTTCATATGTTACTTACATCAGTCTTGTAAAAATAATATCCTGACATTTTTTGAAAACGTGTCAATAGGAAGTTATATTTGCTAATGTAAAAGGGTAGAGTATGTATTATTTTGCAGTTTGTTGTTTTGATTTATGGTTTTAAATATTAAGACACAAGGATACGTGGCCCTGTGTTTGTACATATGTTCTGAGTACTGAATCCTACCAATGTGAGGGGCGGACCACATTTACTCTTTTAGGAGGCTGCAACTCAAGCAGAAATATGTATAAAACTGATCCAAGCAAGTACCTATGAAAGATTCTAATGGCATGTTCCAAAATGCCAATTACGCCCAATGATGAAAAAGTAAACTAACACTAACATGACAAAATATATTACTTTCATTAGAGCATTTGTGATATTATAAGAATGAATACTAATGGTGAAAAAAATTGACAAATATAGGAAGTATAAAGTTTTAAAAATAAAAAGACCCATAATTCAGATGGATGTGGCAGGAGGATTGCTTGTGCCCAGGAGGTTGAGACTGCAATGCACAATGGTCAGTGATGGAGCCTTTGATTAGTCACTGCCCTCCTCCAGCCTGGGTAACACTGCCCCAAATGAAAAAAAAAAAAAAAAAAAATGCACTTGCAAAAATATTCAAAATCCTAACACCATCAAAAATATTATTTTAGGTGTAGTTGTAAAATCTTATTTAGTTGTGATTATATTCTCTATACAAACTTTTAGTCTTGTTTTCTATTTATGAAAACAAATTGTTTACTTTGAAAAATGTACATGTTAAAATATTCAAAATTATCTAGAATTATACATCAAAAATAATATTTTTACTATATTTTTAAAATACACTATTTTTACATATATGTTTACATACTGAATCTTTCATAATTACTGAAGAAATATAACTGGTCTTAAAATTCAAGAGGACATAAAAAGGGGACTAAATGACAGGTGAGACTACATTTTAAGTGATTTATTATTATTTTCCAATTAAAATCAAAGCAACAGGATGGGTCAAGTAATTCAATATGCATTTTAATTAGCAAGAAAAAATTAATTAAACTTAGCTACTAAAATGACTTTTATGTTGTTTTTAGCTGGTAATAGCTTTGTGAGAGGCAAATAAAACAAAACAAAACTGTGGTTTAATATTTCGCTGAGCCTATCAGCTGAATTGCCTAGTTTAAATATTATTTAGTAAGAGTCTGAAGGTAAAAACATCATTTCATGTGTTAAGCTTCTATTAACTTAGGAAAAAGATCCCATCTGCACTCTTGATGAAGGATATGTGCCAAGAGATATTTCCCAGTAGAAGGAAAAATAACAGCTGAAGGTAATGTTGCAGGATTAAGCCTGATATTTTAGGCTGCACAAATGGTCAGAAATTGATTTTGTTTTAGAATTGATTACCATATAATTGATTTCTCATTCAAACAGAAAAAAAAATCTGTTAATCTATTTCACATTTTTAAAATTCTTACATTGTAAATTATTATCTACCTTTTATTTGTTGGCAGTATAGATTCACGTATTTAATTTTTCATTTAAGGAAACGTTAGTGGCATTATTTCTGATCCTATACACAACTGAAGATCTCTTTCAAGTTTATACATAAATGGAAAATAGGTTGAGTATGGCTTCTGATTTTTAACATTTTCCTGTAAAATTTAATCACATTGCTCCATTTTTATCTGATGAGCAGAGACCTGAAACCAACCTGTTATTTGTTCTTTTTTTCTATCTCGATGCCTCTCAGATTTTTTATTTATCTTCATAAATCAAAAACTTGCTTGGCTACATGGTGGTCTCTTTTCATTGATTTTTGTTTTTGTTTTTTTTGTTTGTTTGTTTTTTTTGGTTTTAGGGCATAGAAATGGTTTGGATTTCAGTTCTCTGTAATATAAATAATGGTTTAATGATTCATTTATAATGTAGATTATTGCTTCTGCTTCAGTTCATCTCATTTCCTTCTTGGAGACATTTCTTGGAAACATCTATAATTCCGTATGTGCAATGTGGTGACATGCTGATGGAAGAGTATTTGGTCTTCCCTTTGCCAGAAATACCACCAGCCTTCTGCTGGCTTCCCAACTCTCCTCAGATCTTCACTCAAATGTCACCCACTGAAACATGACATCTTCCTGGGCCTACCTGTGTAAATTACTTCCTCCTGCATCTCCACATTTTTAATAAGCTTTTATTTTAAATTCAGAGGTACATATGCAGGTTTGTTACATAAGCAAACTTGTGTCATGGGGAATTGTTGTGCAGATTATTTCATCACCCAGGTATTAAGTCTAGTACCCTTTTGTTATTTTTCCTGATCTTCTCTCCCTCCTCCTACCCTCTACCCTCCAACAGACCCTAGTGTGTGTTGTTCCCCTCTGTGTTCATGTGTTATCATCATTTAGCTTCCACTTATAAGTGAGAACATGCAGTATTTGGTTTTCCTTTCCTGTGTTACTTTGCTAAGGATAATGGCCTCCAGCTCCATCCATGTCCCCGCAAACCTGATAAAAGCAACATGATCTCGTTTCTTTTTATGGTTGCATAGTATTATATGGTGTATATGTACCACATTTCCTTTATCCAGTCTATCACTGATGGGCCTTTCGGCTCACTCCATGTCTTTGCTATTGCAAATAGTGCTGCAGTAAGCATATGCATGCATGTATCTTTATAACAGAACAAGGTATATTCCTTTGGATATATACCCAGTAATGGGATCTCTGGGTCAAATGGTATTTCTGTCTTTAGGTCTTTGAGGAATGGCCTCACTGTCTTCCACAATGGTTGAACTAATTTACTCTACCACCAACAATGTATAAGTGTTTCTTTTTCTCCACAACCTCACGAGCATCTGTTATTTTTTTCCACTTTTTAGTAATAGCCATTCTGACTGATGTGAGATGGTATCTCATTGTGGTTTTTATTTGAATTTCTGTAATGATCAGTGATGTTGAGCTCTTTTTTCTTATGACTGTTGGCCACATGTATGTCTTCTTTTGAGAAGTGTCTGTTTCTGTCATTTGCCCACTTTTAATGCATTATTTTTTCCTTTGTAAATTTGTTTAAGTTTATTATAGATGCTGAGTACTAGGCCTTTGTCAGATGCATAGTTTGCAAAAATTTCTCCCATTTTGTAGGTTGTCTTACTCTGTAGTTTCTTTTCCTGTGCAGGACCTCTTTAGTTTAATTAGATCCCATTTGTCAATTTTTGCTTTTGTTGCAATGCTTTGGCATCATTGTCATGAAATCTTTGTTTGTTCCTATGTCCAAGATAGTATTGCTTTTGTTGCCTTCAAGGGTTTTTGTAGTTTTGTGTTTTACATTTAAGTCTTTAAGCCATTTTTATTTAACTTTTGTGTATGGTATAAAGAAGGGACCTAGTTTTAATCTTCTGTATATAGCTACCCCATTAGTTCGGCACCATTTTTTGAATAGGGAATCCTTTCCCCATTGCTTTTATCAGGTTTGTTGAAATCAACGGTTGTAAGTGTGTGGTCGTATTTCTGGGTTCTCTATTCGGTTCCATTGGCCTCTGTGTCTGTCCTGTACCAGTACCATGCTGTTTTGGTTACTGTTGCCAAAGTTTGAAGTAGTATAGTCTCAAGTAATACAGTTTGAAGTTGAATAGTGGGATGTCTCCAGCTTTGTTCTTTTTGCTTAAGATTGCCTTGGCTATTTGGGCTTTTATTTATTTTTTATGTTTTGGCTCCATGTTAACTCTAAATAGTTTTCTCTAGTTATGTGAAGAATGTCAATCAGAGTTTAATGAGAATAGCATTGAATCTATAAATTGCTTTGGGCAATACGTACATTTTAACAGTAGTAGTTCTTTCTATCCATGAGCATGGAATGTTTTTCCATTTTTTGTGTGATTGTTGATTTCTTTGAGCAGTGATTTGTAGCTCTCTTTGTACAGTTCCTTTACCTCTCTTGTTAACTGTATTCATAGGTATTTTATTCTTTTTGTGGCAATCGTGAATGGGAGTTTGCTTGTGATTTTGCTCTTGGCTTGACTGTTGTTGGTGTATAAGACTGCTAGTGATTTTTGAACATTGATTTTGTATCCTGAGACTGCTGAAGTTATTTATCAGCTTAAGAAGTTTTAGGGCTGAGACAGTGGAGCTTTCCAGATATAGGATCACGTCATCTGCAAACAGAAATAGTTTGACTTTCTCTCTTCTTATCTGAATGCCCTTTGTTACTTTCTCTTGCCTGATTGCCTGGCCAGAACTTCCAATACTATGTTGAATAGGAATGGTGAGAGAATACATCCTTGTCTTGTGCCAGTTTTCAAGGGGAGTGCTTCCAGCTTGTGCCAATTCAGCATGAGGTTGTCTATCTGTTTGTCATACATGGCTCTTATTATTTTGAGGTATGTTCCTTCAATACATAGTTCCTTGAGAGGTTTTAACAAGAAGGGATGTTGAAATTTATCAAAATCCTTTTCTGCATCTATTGAGATAATCATGTGGTTTTTGTCTTTATTTCTATCTATTTAATGAATCACATTTATTGATTAGTGGATGTTGATCTAACCTTGCATCCTGAGGATGAAGCCTATTGGAGTGTAGTGAATAAACTTTTTGATGTGTTGCTGGATTCTATTTGACAATTTTTTTTTTTGAGGATTTTTGTATCCATATTCATCAAGAATATTGGCCTGAAGTTGTTTGTTGTTGTTATTGTATCTCTACCAGGTTTTGGTATCAGAGTGATGCTGGCCTGGTAGAATGAGTTTGAGAGTAGTCCCTCCTTTTCAGGTTTTTGGAATAGTTTCAGTAAGAATGGTATCAGCTCTTCTTTGTACATCTGGTAGAATTCAGCTGTGTATCTGCTTCGTCCTGGGCTGTTTTGGTTGGTAAGTTATTTATTATTGCCTTAATTTCAGAACTCATTACTGGTCTGTTCAGGGATTACATTTCTTCTTGCCTCAGTCTTGAAAGGGTTTATGTGTCCAGGAATTTATCCACTTCTTGTAGACTCTCTAGTTTATGGGCATAGAGGTGTTTATAATATTCTCCAGTGGCTGTTTGTATTTCTGTGGGGTCAGTGGTAATATTCTCCATATCATTTCTAATAGTGTTTATTTGAATCTTCTCTCTTTTCTTCTTTTTTAGTCTAGCTAATGGTCATTATATTATTCTGTTTTTGTGCTACTAATAAAGACATATTTGAGTCAGGGTAATTTATACAGGAAAAAGTTTTAATGGACTTACAGTTTCATGTGGCTGGGGAAGGCTAACAAATACGTTGGAAGGCCAGGAGGAGTAAGTCACATCTTACCTGATGGCAGCGGGCAAAAAGAGAGAGCTTGTGCAGGGAAACTCCACCACATAGAACCATCAGATCTGCTGAGACTTATTCAGTGTTACGAGAACAGTACAGAAAAAAACCTTCCTCCATGATTCAATTTCTTCCCACCACATCCCTCTCATGGGAATTCATGATGAGATCTGGGTGGAGACACAGCCAAACCATATCATCTATTTTATTAGTTTTTGCAAAAAAATGGCTTCTGGGTTTGTTGATCCTTTGAATGGTTTTTTGTGCCCCTGTCTCCTTCAGTTCAGCTATGATTTTGGTTATTTCTTGTCTTCTGCTGGTTTTGGGATTTGTTTGCAAGTGGTCTCTAGTTCTTATAGTTGAGGTGTTAGGTTGTTACCTTGAGATATTTCTAACTTTTTGATGTGGATATTTAGTACTACAGATTTCCCTTGTAATACAACTTTAGCTGTGTCCTAGAGATCCTGGTACATTGTGTCTTGGCTCTTATTAGTTTCAAAGAACTTCTTGATTTCTGCTTTAATTTCATTATTTATCCAAAAGTCATTCAGGAACAACTTACTCAATTTCCATGTAATCGTATTTCCTATTCCTTTTCCTTGTTCCATTTTTATCACTACTTAGCATATTAAATGCTTTACTTATTTATCTGCCTTTTCTCACTAAAATGTTATTTTATGAGGGCAGGAATTTTTGTCTTTTCTTTTTTTAAATTTTTTTTTGGTCTTATTTTTCTGTCTCTTGTATCTATTTTAAAATCTATTATTTAAAAATCTCTATTGATTGGCAGATATATGTAGTCAATGAGTGTAGGCTAATAAATGAGATTGTGAGGAAGGGTCATGCATGTATGTATCGTGAGTGGGGATTAATGAGAAGGCAACTTATTTAGTTTGATGCTCATTTTTTTACTAGACATTTTGTGTTTACTGTCTTATTAAATTTTCACAACAATCCACTGAGATTTATATGGTCTTTGGCATTTGTTTGATATTTAAAAAGGAAATGTTCCACAGTTCTTATAGCTAGTAGGGAAGTTGAACTGTTAAATCTTTTTTGTATTCTAGGACTGATTTGCTTTAAGTGAAAGCTTACTAGAACACTTGAGAAACGTTTTGGTGAATAAATAGGAGTCTGTTAATTTGATGGAATGACACTGGCATTTCAAGGAGAGAAGAGGGCATGCAAAGGCAGAAGTCTAAAATACCAAGGTTTCAAATCCCAGGGGAAATGTGGAAAAATAATACATACACAATACCGTAGAATATTGATCTAATATTTTAAGTAATCTCAGACTTTTATTTTTATTTATTTAACATACCTTCCTATAATTGGTCATAACTTGAATTTATTTTAGGAAATATTATTTGATAGGGGGATAATTAACAATTATAGCATTGTTCCTTGGGGAAAATAGCATTACCTGATAATATTGACTTTGGGTATAGTTTCCATGTATTAAATGAAGCTAAAAGTAGAGACTGTCCATGTGTAATATAGAATTTTATTAACCATTAGAACATTTTTTATTTAAAATACCCATGATAAAGATTGTTTAAAATTAGAACTGAGACCCATAACTGTTTAAAATAAAACTCTTTCATTGATTACATTCAAGGAATTGACTTAAAGAGATGAGTCACTGTTGCCTGGCCACAAGAAATGCAAGTTTTTATGTGATCTCTTCCCTACTTAGTTATCCAGTTAATCATTAAATCCACTTTTTCTTCCTTTGGTTATTTCTGTATTTGTGCCTCCTGTCTCTCTAAAGGGATTGATTTTCACTCCTTGAGATATTGCGATGTTTTTACCTTCTTCCTCCTTTCTTCTTCTTCCTCCTCCTCCTCTTTTTCTCCTCCTCCTCTCCTCCTCCTCCTCCTCCTCCTCCTCCTCCTTCTTCTTCTTCTTCTTCTTCTTCTTCCTCTTCTCCTCCTCCTCCTTCTCCTTCTCTTTCCTCTCCCTCTCCCTCTCCTTCTCCTTCTTCTTCTTCTCCTTCTCCTCCTCCTTCTTTTCCTTCTCCCTTCTTCCTTCTTTCCTTTCTTCCTTCCTTCTTTCCTTCTCCTCCTCTTCCTCCTCCTCTTTCTTCTTCTTCTTCCTCCTCTTCTTCTTCCTCTCCTTCTCCTTCTTCCTTTTTGTTTGCCCAAAATATATGTTCTACTTTATATCCCCGCTTCCCAATTCCTAGTAGTAGTTTTCTAAACTGATTACATTCCTGTCATTTCCAAAAAGGAAAATCAAATCATTTTTATAATATTTTAAACATTTCTCAATATATAGTTTGAAAATATTTTAAAGCTATGCCAAAAATGATTAAATAGTCAGAACGTCTTTCAACCAAAAGGGTATCAAATACATGTTGTTACTTGCTTTCAGTAACATTAATGATATTTCATAATATCTATTGATCTTGCCATTGTTTGTTACATTGCGTATTGGACTTTTAAAACTGTTACCTATCATTGGCTGGGTCCGGTGGCTCACGCCTGTCATCTCAGCACTTTGGGAGGCAGAGGCGGGCAGATCACAAGGTCAGGAGATGGAGACCATCCTGGCTAACACGGTGAAATCCCGTCTTTACTGAAATACAAAAAAGATTCGCCAGGCGTGGAGGCGGGCGCCTGTAGTCCCAGCTACTGGGGAGACTGAGGCAGGAGAATGGCGTGAACCCGGGTGGCAGAGCTTGCAGTGAGCTGAAATCGCGCCACTGCACTCCAGCCAGGGCGACAGAGCGAGACTCCATCTCAAAAAAATAAAAAATAAAAATAAAAAAATAAATGTTATCTATCACCCTGTTCATCTCTTTTATTTAGCATACCAAGGTCTAAAGAGATTACATTTTTTAGCATTCTTTTATAAACAGTTAGTAGAAGATGTGGAACTTCTGTCTCCTATTAAGAACTTTCTATTCCAAATCATGTTATCCCATCCTAGGTATAGGATATTTGGGAGGAGTATCATTTTAAGAGTGGCTGATTTACCTTGATTTCCAATTATTTTAGCATATCTTCTAAGAAAACTAAGAACAGATTTCTAACAACGACGCTGTGGCAAATATCTGTGGTTCTCATTTGGCTGGATGCCATAGGACTGGACTTACATTGACAAATATTTAATCATCTGTCAGTCTTCTGTTGGTGACTTTGGGCTAATCAATATCCAATCACGCACTTATGTCCTCTGTATTCAGTTCATCTTCTAGCATGGGCCTGATTCTATTTAGATTGGCTTTGAATGTATTCTACTCTCAAATCCTGTTATTACTATTATATATATTCTTATTACTCTAGTTTATGGAATTCTCCTTATCTTCCCTTCAGACTTCCTACTATAATGCTGATTCAAGTTGCCAAAAAAAATTCTGATTATACCCACAAAGAAAAGTCTAGTTGCATAGAGATGTAAATCATCAATTAATATTTAAGTTTACAGGATTGACAAAAACTGTAGAGATCTTCCAATCGAGGGGGATAATAATCTAGGCATCACTGAGTCTCTGTGAGGACCTACTTCAAGGTCAAACTACTTTCTTAGTAATATTAAAATGAGGCCGGGCGCGGTGGTTCAAGCCTGTAATCCCAGCACTTTGGGAGGCCGAGACGGGCGAATCACGAGGTCAGGAGATCGAGACCATCCTGGCTAACACGGTGAAACCCCGTCTCTACTAAAAAAATACAAAAAACTAGCCGGGCGAGGTGGCGGGCGCCTGTAGTCCCAGCTACTTGGGAGGCTGAGGCAGGAGAATGGCGTAAATCCGGGAGGCGGAGCTTGCAGTGAGCTGAGATCCAGCCACTGCACTCCAGACTGGGCGACAGCGCGAGACTCCTTCTCAAACAAACAAACAAACAAAAATTAAAATGATGTTATTTCCTTGTTAACTTTCATTCTCATAGGAGAATACCCCCATGAGAAATTTTCCAGGGGTTACCTGATTGATCTAGCTGCTTTTATTAACCCAATACAGATGTTTGCAAAAATGTGCTTATGAATTCATATTAAAATAGCAAGAGTAAACCCATTTCATGTTAACATAAAAATTGTTTATAAGAATGAAACAAAATTATTATTCTTTTCCATAACAAAAAAAAATTATTGAAAATCATGACATTATTTTGCACTTTTGCAAATGTTTTATTGGCATAAACTAAACAACCTATGATAAGTTAACTAACCAAGCTAAGCCTACTATTTCTAAACTGGGTATCAGAATAGTACGAACTAAACGTGAAATAAATGCTATGTATTACTATTACGATTCAGGATATTTATATTGTGTTTTCTTTCAGAAAATTTGAAAGCATTTTATACACAACAAAGTTTTGTAAGAATATTTTAGCAGATTTTCATTAGTATGCAATAGTCTGTATATACCCCAACTGAAATAAAAATACATAATTTCCAGAATCAATATTCCAAATACCCTGTTAAGTTTTCTACTTTTTCCGTGCCTAGGGATGGCACTACTTTATCTCATGGCTTTACTGTTCTGGTAGTAAAACCAAACAATTATAGTAGTTCAAACATTTATCAATATTTTGAAAAGATTTTAAAGCTACGCCAAAAGTAATGATAAAATAATCAAGACCTTTTTGAAAAATGAGGATATCAAATATATTTTGCTATACTTTCTTTTTGTAACATTGATCAGATGTTTTATAATGTCTTTATTTCATGACTCTCTATTTTCCAGGTTTGTATGCAAAGTTATGGAAAATTATTTGCCTATCACCACAGTAAAGAAAATAATATTTGTAGTACACAGGATCTGCTCAGTTACAGAACAACTCATAGATAAGCAAAGTAATGAAATATTGGTTGGTTGAATAAAATATTTAAGACAATTCTCCATACTTTCTTTGAGGATTTCTCTTTTTCACGTTCTTTCAAGACTTCATAGTGTGAGTGATTACCTTGAATAATTGTATCTGAGTCTCCTCTTTTTTTTTTTTTTTTTTTTTTTTTGAGATGGAGTCTCACCCTGTTGCCCAGGTTGGAGTACATTGGGAGTCTCTTGGCTCACTGCAAGCTCTGCCTCCTGGGTTCAAGTGATTCTCCTGCCTCAGTTTCCCAAGTAGCTGGGATTACAGGTGTCTGCCACCTGGCCTGGCTAATTTTTTCTATCTTTAGTAGAGATGTAGTAGAGTTTCACCATGTTGGCCATGCTGGTCTCGAACTGCTGACCTCAAGTGATCCACCTGCCTCAGCCTCCCAAAGTGCTGGAATTATAGGTGTGAGCCACCATGCCTGGCCCTGAATCGCTTCTTAAAAAGAGGGGTTTATCCTGTGGTATCAACCTACAGCAACTAGCTTCAGTTTCCAGTGTTATTAGAAGATGAGCTCCATGACAAATCAGAAATCCTGAATATATAATTCAGGAAAATTTATATTAATAAAGATAAGATGGAACATGTAAAAATATACTATACTTTCAGTTGTGGAAAAGATTCTTTGCCTTGGGTTTATCTTCTATAATACAGCTATTCTCTACACATGAAAAAAGATTCAAGTTTTAACTAAAAATAAATAAATACATTTTCAACAATGACAATAACAATTTTGTGACTTCACCAACTTTTGTATGCAAAGTTAATATAAAACCACCAATTGCTCTAGGCCTCCTATCAAATAAGGTTGTATCATATTCTTCATGATAGTAGAAGGATAGATACAGGTCGTGTATCTTTATACTGTCTCTATTTCATTTGGGGCAGTGACTGCTTTCGCTTGAGGGCACTTAAGAACAGTTCAGATCTAGATAGACAAATTGCAGGCTGGTTGACAATAGAGTTAAATTTCTGATCCTTTCATTAATGTCCTAACAAATGTAAGGCATGGCAGTCTAAAGCATATATTATTCACAGTAATTTCAGGAAAACAAATGCATCTGAATCAAATCTGTGAATAACTCATTCCATGATGTGAAAGTACAAAGAAAAAAGTAACTACTTTACTTTTGCAATATCTAATTTGTGAATTTTTCTTCTGAATCCCATTCTCTGAATAGGGTGCCTTGCAGGGGCGGGGGTTGGGAGTGACTATTCTAATGATTCTATTAGAAACAATTAAAATATGTAAACCTTACTTTAGTATTTGTTTATTTTTGGACTAAAAGAATAGTTTCTCAAATAAATTTTCTTCCCTTACACTACCATCATCTCATATGAGCAAGAAGATTGAGGTGTTTATGTCTTTCTAAATTTGAGGATAAAGGGACTTCTTGCTGGTTTTCCAGTGCATAAAGACAGACGCTGCTTTCCAGGGCAATTTTTTGTTTTTGTTTTTGTTTTTTTTCCTGCTTACAACACATCCTGCAGGTAAATTCAGGTGATCTTTTTTTGGTATGTATATACAGGGACTCCCAGCCTACTCAATGCTGACTCAACTTCTCTTCAGTTTTCTTGAGCTTTTTTTTTTTTACTTTATTTGTTTTTGTTATTCTGAAAAAATAAAATAAAATAAGCCATAAGCCAGTCATAGACTCCCTCACTCTGCTGATTAAGAGGGATTTCTCATATTTTTGTATCAGTAAATCACTTTGGCCTGATTCAGTGCAGCATTATCCTTTATTAGGAAGTCGGATTTTATGCTATCAGATAGCATTTTAGGAAAGGGCCTCAGAGATCATTGGTCTATTCCCTTTATTTAGAGATTATAAAAGGATTTTAGAAAGATACTGCCTTTGAAAAAAAATCTCTTGTGTTCTGATTAAAGTTTATCCTTTTTTGCTCCACTTAAATAAGTTTCTTATGTCTTGTTCATATAAGCAATCCCATTGTTATATAAGGTTTGCTAACTGCTATTTTGCTTCAGTCAGGTACTACTATGTTGTGGAGAGAAAAAAGAACACACGTTTTTTAAATGTCATACATAGTAATGTTCATACTTACATCTCTAAGTTATTGTTTTGTCATAAAAATGTTCTTCTCAACTATGACCAAATAATCCTCATCATATCTTATTTTTTCTTTGTTCCATTTTCTTTTCTATGTTATCGGCATGGGGGCGATTCTGGAAAAAATGACCTTAGTTGGTATGTCTAAAAACAAAGGGATCTTTTAAAGTCATTTTTCTGCCCACACAATTAATGCAAAGTATAACAAATAAAAAGACGTATACATGTGTCTGTGTGCATGCATGTAGGTGTGCGTATATATAATGTGTAAATACATAACTATACACATAATAAATACTTACCATGATCTATTATCTCATCATCCAGGGGCTAAGTATCTTCAGATATTTCTATTTTGTCTTTCTTTTATACTGTTTAGTTTTGTTTTGTCCTGTTTTGTTTTTTAACATGAATGCAGACATACATACGGAAATTGCAAGCCTGGCTACAGTCTTAAGAAAGAATTAACCTGAATTTGTTTTTTAGTTCTGTTGTAACACACCAAGGACAGGCCTGCAGAGTCATTCTTTAAAAACTTCTTTTTCTGTGTTCACCATTAAGACCTAACTTGATTCAGGAAGAAAGAGACAATGATTTTGAAGTAAAGGAAAATTTCGCCCATTTGAATCCTGGAAAATTGTAAACAGAAGAAGAAATATTTTGTTGTAAAAGAGCATCAACAGCAAGGCTCCCGCGCAACTACCTATTTCAACAACTGGCAGGAGGGAACTTGGCAGTATATCTTATAAAATAGTCAAGAGCAAAATGTGATCATGGAAAAGGAGGCTTTGAGATTTATCTTTCCAGGATGATTTAATTTCAAATATGGATTGGAAGTAAATTGAAAGCCAGAGGAACCACCATGATGCATATCATGATGTAGTGAGGGGAATTCTTTCAGACCACAGGATGGATCATGGTAGCTGATAGCTCAAGAAAACTGAAGAGAAGTTGAGTCAGCATTGAGTAGGCTGGGAGTCCCTGTATATACATACCAAAAAAAGATCACCTGAATTTACCTGCAGGATGTGTTGTAAGCAGGAAAAAAAACAAAAACAAAAACAAAAAATTGCCCTGGAAAGCAGCGTCTGTCTTTATGCACTGGAAAACCAGCAAGAAGTCCCTTTATCCTCAAATTTAGAAAGACATAAACACCTCAATCTTCTTGCTCATATGAGATGATGGTAGTGTAAGGGAAGAAAATTTATTTGAGAAACTATTCTTTTAGTCCAAAAATAAACAAATACTAAAGTAAGGTTTACATATTTTAATTGTTTCTAATAGAATCATTAGAATAGTCACTCCCAACCCCCGCCCCTGCAAGGCACCCTATTCAGAGAATGGGATTCAGAAGAAAAATTCACAAATTAGATATTGCAAAAGTAAAGTAGTTACTTTTTTCTTTGTACTTTCACATCATGGAATGAGTTATTCACAGATTTGATTCAGATGCATTTGTTTTCCTGAAATTACTGTGAATAATATATGCTTTAGACTGCCATGCCTTACATTTGTTAGGACATTAATGAAAGGATCAGAAATTTAACTCTATTGTCAACCAGCCTGCAATTTGTCTATCTAGATCTGAACTGTTCTTAAGTGCCCTCAAGCGAAAGCAGTCACTGCCCCAAATGAAATAGAGACAGTATAAAGATACACGACCTGTATCTATCCTTCTACTATCATGAAGAATATGATACAACCTTATTTGATAGGAGGCCTAGAGCAATTGGTGGTTTTATATTAACTTTGCATACAAAAGTTGGTGAAGTCACAAAATTGTTATTGTCATTGTTGAAAATGTATTTATTTATTTTTAGTTAAAACTTGAATCTTTTTTCATGTGTAGA